>NW_022684560.1:255930-268759 GCF_011630105.1 Anneissia japonica | reverse complement strand
TGAATGAATCCATATATTGGCAAATTAACATTATGAGCAACTTCTCCACTCCCAAAAGAGCATACCTAGTCGTATTTGCAATTTAATGCGCAATATTACTGTCAATTCAAAAACATCCTACCCACATACCCGCATATTACTCCCGGGTGGAAAGAGACAAAAGTAGGTAAATTGCCTTGCCAAAAAATCACAAGCAAAATTCTTAGTGAAAGTTTGACCCCGACCTCAAGGTTATGAGCTCCACTGGTACTGGTATAGGCATTTATAATGCACCTCTTCCTTGAGGTTATAAAGCGCAGTACTTTTCCCTGGTCATTGGGTCCACATGCTTTAAGTGTTGCTGCTGATAATCAGCGCAGGAGCAGGCAACCCCAACAGGTACCCATTTATACTCCTAGGTGGAGAGAAGCACCACAACCAATATATCACCTATTCCCACACTGCTAGATTAGTTGAAAGAATACCACGTTTCATGATCAATGTTACATGGTGGATATCAAATCACATGATTAATATCATAATGACCAATTATATCTTGACTAATGTCACATTATTAGATATTAAAACCATTATGATCTATTAAGTGGGATTGATGTTACATGATCAATGTCACGTGATCAATAACTACCTTTGGAGTTCTTGAGTCCGGTGGCCTGGCATAAAGGTCATTGTTATTCATCTGTTTAAAAAATAGCAATATAAAAATGAAGATAATATTAAAAGAAATTAAGTATGAAAATGTTTTAGTGCTTTAATTAATGCCTAAAAGTGACATCACAAAGTATGGTTAATTTGTGAATGTCACTATTTCAATAATACACTCTAAAAATTTACTTCAATATGATCTTTTTTTCTCAAGAAGAAATCTATCCATCTTCGCATAAAGACCAACTTAGACAGTGTCGTACAACGCAGCTTAATGCGATTCATCGTTGGAGAACAGTTTTAAGCAATCATGAGAATATTAAAAATGTTTAATGTTCTACAAAGCGACTGTCCCAATACAGATCATCGCCTCTGTGTTTAACTCATACAGATCGTCGTGCTGCATCGTACAGTATGGCGTGTCTGAGTTGGGCTTGATAGTTTACGATAAAAAATAAGTACACACTGTACTAGTTAACAGTACCTTATAAATTTTTATAAAGCATACCAAAAAAAAAAAAACAACAAAAAAACACAAGATAGTAATATAAATGCTTTACAACATAAGAGTACAGGTAGGTACTCTAACAAATACCATATCATTAGGAATTTAATGTCATAATTTACTTGATTAATATAACAATAAATGCCAATAAAATGCATTAGGAGACTTTGCAGTCGAAACTGAAACGAAGAAGTGTTTACCTGAGCACCTGAAGAAACACTGTCAGCTGCTCTGTTACCATTATATATGTGAAACCTACAGAAAGACAAACAAGATATTCATTTACATTATATATTTTCAATAACAAAAAAATCTTTTCAATTGAACGTGGCACAGTGACCTGCAAATTACACAATGAAACTAATGCCTTATAAATTTGATATTACTCAGGGTTCTGGCAAAACATTATTTTTAGCAAATTTGGAATGAACATGATTAGCCAAATTCTGTTTGATTCGCCAAACCAAAGAGTATAGAATTTCAAGAGGGCCGACACTCAAACTATAGGGCGTCCTTCAAAAGCAGGTAAACGGCGCCCCCTCTCGTGGTAGTACATTTTTTAACGTTTTCCTGCGTGCAATTCTGTACTCTTTGGCCAAACCAAAAACGGAATATAAAGAATCTGAATGCGTTCATGCAATGTTCACAAGCATTTTTATGATTAATACTGCTCCAAACTTATTCTTCAATCTTCTATTTTAAAGTTAAGTGTCACTCCATCTAAAAACCGAGAAACTTCAACTCAAACTTTAATTGTTATAAAGTTATAAGTTTTCAATTGAAAGTATTCAAAAATTTAAAATTATGTTTCCCATTAACACATGCCGTGTTATATTTTGCATAAGCCTGTAAATGGGATAATGATTAATTTCATTGTTGTAGTAAAAAGTCTGTAAATCATTTGATACTGAGTTTGTATTGTTGGAGTAAATTAATGTTTTAATTTTGAGATACTTTTCCTTAGAGATCTTATTACAGAAAGTAGATGATTATTATTACTCTTTTTTCACAAGATACCCGTTGGAAAAAAAACTGTCGTAAAACCAGTTGGCAAAACAAGAATAGAGCACTTTGGACCAAAAAACAATCTTGTGTTTATAACAGCCTAAAATAACATTCTCCCTAGAGGACTTATCTCAAGGATTAATGACTTAATTGATCATAAACACCTTATCTAGAGTAAACTACACTTTAATTGCTGTTAATTAGCAGATATAGATAAAGCAAGGTCACACTAGAGATAACAAACAAGCCCTAGATAGCATATAAGCCCTTGTATCTCCACAGAGGAACTTTTATTCAAACATTGTAGAATTGTAGTACTAGTCCTGCATATGTGTGACATTAATAGTATTTTTATTATATCTATATAAATCTGAATACATTGCACTACATTAAAAGAAAATTTACTTTCGAATATAAATGTAAATTCAATCATGCAGATAATTTATAACAAAAAATCGTTTCTAAGAACAGACAGTATATTTGTCTGTGGGCTACCAACACAAGCTGCAAATTCATGCGCTCCCCGAGCAAAAACATCAACAGCAGGAGAAATTGTTTTTAGCACTATGTTATTTCATGAAGTATAAATGGAACAGATGGATGGAACAGAAATGCGGCCATCTTTAATCCATTTTTTAAGTTGTATTGATTAATGGTGTAATATTGTAAGGGTCAAAAGCATGTGATAAGGTGTTAACTTACTTGCATAATGGATTCAAGGCTATAGCCAAGAGGTCTAGCAAAGGGAACCAATCATCTGCCAGTTTGGCCACGCACAGTTCGATTAGACGCTCCGTGTTCTTCATGATGCAACGCTGTATATGTAGCAATCATAATTATTGTTAACCAATGGAGAAAAAATATGGTGTCTTCAAATATTAAAATTTCTCTAGCACTGCATGGAAAACATATTTTTCTAGTGTTCTCCACAAACCAGATTTATGTGCATTTAGTAGATCCAAAAATAATAAATAGCGGAAGACAGAGCAGCTTCACGGTGGCACTATATATCAATAATAAAGGCACCACTCAGGTTCGTTTGTTTTCTGTAGTTTCGCCGCTCAATCAAATGGTCAAATTTTACCCGCTCACGGCAGGGCGGATGTTCCATCAATTGTAATGCAAATACGTGGAAGAACTAATTCTTCTGCTATGCAAGTTCTTTGGTAGTTCTTTGGTAGATCCTAGGTACAGTAATTTACCTGGACACAACACTTTTTTAACCATTGCACACTACTGCCGGTGAAAGTGCATTAAAATATAACACATTTCATATCCACAAAAGCAACAAAGTTTTATAAAATAGACCTTTCTGAAGTGTCAATCAAGCTTAACAATTGACCAATCAGCGCATATTTTAACAGTGTCATTTTGTAGAACCTTGGCAAAAGGCAGGGCTTAGCGGAAAGGTTTACTGAATACTAAGATAAGGTACAAAAAATGTTAAAATACCAG
This sequence comes from Anneissia japonica, assembly GCF_011630105.1. NCBI lineage: Eukaryota > Metazoa > Echinodermata > Crinoidea > Comatulida > Comatulidae > Anneissia > Anneissia japonica. The sequence continues at coordinate 265,149 of NW_022684560.1, read as the reverse complement.
GCAAGTACCAGCAATACAGAGTACTGTACATTATCAACCCTAAATTTTTGTTAATTAAATTTGGTTAATAATTTGTGTACAAAACTATGTGTCTATTTCTTTCTAATAGCATTTTAACACTGTCACCATTTTGCAAATAGTACTAGTAAAAAGTTGTAACCAAGTTTGTGTAGTGTGAAAGCAAATCCATGTAAAACTTAGACACAATTCTATTTTTTTAGCTGTCCTTAACTATTTTCCATTATGTAAACTGAAAATAAATGAAATGAAAATTTATAAACAAGATTTACCTGAATCTCAAATTTCCAGCCACTGACAGCTTCATCAGTCAAGATCTTTGTAAATGAAATCGTTAGACCATCTCGAAAGAACCTTTGGCAGGCTTCACTGCGTCCATCTAGGTTCCTCCGGCACAGGTCTGTAGCAGCATCTAACAAGATCTCCAGTTCACCTTTTGGAAGTACAGGAACAACCCACCTTGGTTTGTTGATCATGTCATCAAGACGGGCAAGTTCATCATGAGGAAACGGAGGTTCCTCACCTTCTGGTAGTTCATTATTCTCCTCTGGGAGACCTTCACCAGAACCAGCGGCCTAGAATGTCAAAAACGTAACTCCAAGTATAATGGTATAGAGTTATGTAGAATAAGCACTAGACAAGACATCATGGAGATACTGGTTGTGCATCTGAATGCAGTGACTTAAGATCCCATTGTGCCATGATAGACAGATCAATGTCATTTCACGGCAGTTAGATGGCAGTCTGCTATCAGTAGGTTGAAGATCATGGACATTATGTTTATGATATCACTTTTCGCATTCCTCTCACATTTATACTATTTTTTGCATTTTCTTTATGTTCTTAATCAATATACCGTTGTTTGTGATGTGTCTGTGCCAAGATAAATGGTGAATAAATTTAAATTGCATATTTAAGTTATAGTTGATTCTGATAATCTTGAAAATGACAATGTTCATTATATCAGTTTTTAAAGAAAAGGAAATTTTGAATAAATAAATGTACAACAGTCATTTATAGTGATTTATAGGGAGCTTTCGATTGCACGACGACGGTAGGACGTAGAACGTAATGACATCACTAAAAGTCATCTGCGCAAGCGAGAACGTTAAGGTGACCTCGTCGAGTAGATTTTGGAACGCAATTTGGCCAAATCTACGTATGCAGAGAACATAGGACGCCAGGTAAGACGGTCGCGCATGAGGGATTCTGTTCTAGCGTCGCGTCGTCGCACAAATCAAAGGCTTCCTATTATCAATGATTGGACTATTAAAGAGGACATCACATGCATTACCGACAATACCTGACATAACACCTACTTTTACCTGACTTTTTGCAATGTTTGATTTTGATGATGAACTTGACAATGACAATGTTCATGACAGTATCAGGTTTTAAAGAAAATGTATTTTCTAATAAATAAATTATTACTTACATTATTATTATTATTACTTAATTATTACAGTCATTACTTACTGTACAGTACTGGACCAAAAAATATCACATGCATTACCGACAAACCTAAATCATAAATTAAAGTGCATATACAGTAGGGTTTTTTTTTCATTTTTCAACAGCAAGAGACTCATCATTTATTGGATAGAATAGGCTATGTAATTTATGCCATCGCAAAGTGCACTACGAGCCTAGTGTGAGCCATACATTTAGTTCACACTAGTCTCTGCAGATCTGCCTGTTTCTATTGATCACAACTGGTACGTGATTATGATGCTTTGGAGCATAGTTTTTAGCATAATTTCAACCCAACTCATCTTAACCAGCAATTAATGATCGAAGTAAAGCTGTATAGTTAAGAAGATGCTCATGATCAAATTCAAAAATTCAGCATAAAAAATTTTATAAACGTATTGCCCACTGAAAATAATTTTAAAAAATCATAAATAATAATTGTGAAATTAACTTGCTCATTTTGCCATACTGTAATACACAAATTATTAACTTGAGCAAAAATTAATGAATTAAAAAAAAGAGGTTAATGAGATACAGATTTTTGAATATTTAAAAAAATGGGGAAAAAAAAGTGGAAAAAGGCTGGTTACGTCCCCCTTTTCCTCAGATTTTAAATATTCTAAAATCTGTATCTTATTAACCGCTCCCAAGTTTTTTGTCAAATATTCTTTTAGTGTCTTATAAACATCAGTTGTACAATGCATCAATTTTTTTCTCCTCTGGAGCTAGGCTTTATAAACCACTGATATTCAATGGGATCCTTATTATGTTTCTTTTAAGTAAAAATTTATAATGTCAGAGGCATACAATTTTTTTACTCTGGGATTTAAGTCTTGGGATTCCTCAATATATATATGGTTGAACTAGTATACGTGTACTTTTACCTCATTTCATCCACCTTGCTTACTATTCTCTATTCTATGTTGTGAACAGAATTTGAATAAAAAAAAAATAAATTAAATATTGCCTATTCACCTTATTTGACCTTAATTAGTAATTTATTTACTGTTCTTTCATACAGTACTTTCAAATTTCACCATATTGTTGTTGATGTTTACAACATCGCTATTGTGTGGCTAGCCAATAGTCTGTATATTTAATTTATATACTGTATATTATTATATACTGTGTATTATATATTCAGTGTCCTTACTTGAAAAAGGTGATTACAGGAGCAGTGCTTTAACTTAAAAACGTAAAAATTTTAACTATGTGTTGTCCATATGCCTATCTGAATATTTGCAATATGAATTGGACGATGACAATGTGGATAATGCTGACAATGTTGCACTGAGGATGGTGATAATTAAAGCAACAGTAATGATCTAGAAATAATACCTGCTGCTCCTGAGGCTGAGCTGGTGGGGTCTGATTAGAACTCTGTACACTATCACCCCCAGGCTGACCATCAGTGCTAGCCTCGCCCCCTCCTGGAGGATTTCCACGCATAGCGACCGTCATGCTCTGCTGGCTTTGTTCACAGTTTATGTTAATACTTCAGTGTTAAGCATGTAACATCAGTGATAAGGTCAACATAGCATCTAGAAAAAGATGAGGCAGAAACACATTAAACATTAGACATGTCTCAGCTTTTGCATGAAACAGCAATTTTAAACATACAGTAGTTATCATAAATTAGATTTTGTCATATACTTTTCATGAAAAATGGAAATTCAACATCAAAAATGTACTAACTCCTTGTTGAAATTGTCAAAATAAAACCATTATCTGTTCATGTCATCTTGCCTATTCCAACAAAGTATAAATTAACCATCAATTTTATCTGCCATAAATTGCGAAGTGCATTGTTTTTCTACACCATATAGTAAAGGTGAGGCAACATGTACAGTACCTTGAGCTTCATAATTACTTTAATATTATAATGTTTGAAAAATCAAGACCATCTATTAAAATGGGTTTATTTACAAAATACATTAAAAATTCCTAATTTTTCGCACTTTCTGAGCTGTCATGCACAGAGCAAATTTCAATACATTGATAGTCAATTCTGAAGAATGTGTAAACAAGAATTTTTTCCACAAAAAAATCTTGCTGTTTTTTTCTGAGATTTTAGTAACAGCCATTATATTTATGGGTGTGTCTGGAGACAGCTTTTTGCAATTAACAGTCAAATTATTATTGTACACATAGTGTATTAACTGTAACTGAAAATTACTGACATACAGCAATGTGGTCTCAATGAAATATTCATCTTTATTGATCGGTGACTGATAGTCAATGTGAATAGGTTGTCGTACCGTAAAACCTCAAATAGAAGCCCTTTAGGTTGCTTCCTTTTCTTAGGACCCTGGGATCAGATTTTTTTTAGGTGGTTTCTTTTCGAGATGACTTTTGCAAACTAAAAAGGGGGCTTCTTTTCAAAGTGAATGCTGTAACTTTTCGAATTGCTATAAAATACGACAATTTTCAACTATGGATTTCAAAATTTGAAATAAAATACTATTTATTCTGACAGGTTATAATAACCATTAAAGGTAACATAAGTCTGAATGTAAGTTATCAAAAGAAGCCCCATATCTTGATTAGAAGCCATGGGCTTTTTTCTAAGTTTTGCGAAAAAAGAGGTGGGCTTCTTTTCGAGACTAAGCTCATGGGACTTCTATTCAAGGTTTTATGGTACAGGTATTTGGTTTACCACTCTAGTAAAATACAGTAGTTACACAAATTTGTAGTGGCATAGCCTTGATATTATTTCTGGCAACAAGACTCAAACATATTGCGATAACATGTGATGACTGGAACATGCCATGTGTAGAGTAACTCTGTTATCAAAGGCCTTTACATACTGTACAAAATTTAGAGTCATCAATGCTCCCGATTTAACAAGGGATTCTTGATTTTTTTTACAGGTTCTGATTAAATCATGCCTCCCAATTTAAAAAGAAGAATGTACTTAATAAAATTTATTTTTTGTGGTAAAGATTGAATATGAATTTATAGTGCATACCGTATTTTAATTTAAGCCTTCAAACCCTACAAAATTGAGGGTTTAGGGCAGGGGTGGGCATAAAAATCGGTTAGACGGCCAAAGTGAATTTTTGATTTAACACAGAGAGCCGCACCCAAACTTTGATGTTTACAGTGTGCTTCCAAAAACCTTAATGAACTGTTATACCACTTTATTCGCAGCTTTAACATTACTCTTTACTGATGATCATTGTCAGGGCGTAAAAAACAAGGCGTTTTCCAGTCAAAAATATTTGGCGGGTCGCACACATAGGATTTTTAATTCATTTTCAGGGGTCACAAAAAAAATTACTATCGGGCTGCATGCAGCCTGCACTTTGCCTACCAGTGGTCTAGGGCCTATATGAATGGATCGTTTTCCATCTCAAAAATGTTGTAGAGTCTCAGAGATTCTAGTACTATATTAGAAAGAGAATTCGTCCTCTCGCACCATGCACTAAAGTTATATAAACAGTGTCTTACATTTTTTAAAAGGTAACCAATTTTATTATTTTTCAATAATTAGAATGAAGATAAGCCAGGCTGTAAAATATTGCCCGCGAAAATACTAGGTATAAAAATCCGTCCCTGATATATCTAAAGTATGAGCTGTATTTCCGTGCATATTTGCTGAAAATTGAGGCCTTGATATACAACAAAAGTATTGGATTTTGTGCATCTATTTTTTTGTGGAAGTTGGAATTAGTTTTTGTATCCCCACAAATTAAATGTTTTATCTCTTTTTTGCTGCCTTTTCACCTGTTCTTATTCATTTTATGTCTTTTTAACTGCCTTTTCAGCATGATAAAAAGTGCAATTATATTTCTGTGAACCCCAATGGAAATAAGTTTTACTTTTTTGGGCTCTTCCTTATAATTAGGGTCATGTTTTGTGCATTTTTATCTTGTCTGTTTTTTTGTTTATTATGTTTGTATGTATTTCATGACTCTGATTACAAATAAATTCAATCAATCAATCAATCAATCAAATACATTTCAAGTGGCAAGTTAGTATTTATTATAATTGAATATGATCTGCAGGAAACAGAAGGATATGGTCTCCCCAATAACATGGTAAAAATCAGTCTTGGTTCCATGATTACAGTAGCTTGCAAACATCAAGAAACACTAAGAACAGGTTCATCGTGGGAATCACCCATGCCTAGGACTTTATTACTTGCAGTCGATGGCTTTTAAACACACAATAAGAAAATGATGAAAAAAAAAACTCTCACATACGTAGAATATTATTGATACTGTTTTTTTTATATGAATTTCTCCATACATGTATAACTTATTCTTGCAAAGTCAAAATTTTAGGTTCAATCCTTTAAAAATGGTATGGCACACTGTTACTTGATACAGATTCTCGCTGGTAAAAAAACACTTCATTTAGATCTACATTTTCTGGACGATAAATACAACATTGTGGCCGAACAAACTCGTTCAAGGCCGAAACAAATGGCATTCTCTCCCAGCCCCAGCCTCATAAGTTGTTTCTCACTTTTAATTAAATGTCATGTCCCCTTCTTTAGACCGCTGTGGCCCGCTTCTTAATTAAGAAGAGTCGGAGGTTGGAGTGTCTGTACAAAACAGAGCAAGATAATAAGGCTAACCACCTAGCCTACTAGGCCTTATCGTCTAGGCGTAGCCCTAGCCTAGGCTAGGGCCTACGTAGATAGGCCTAGCCTCCTCCTAGGCCTAGCCTAGTAGAAAAAATGTCAATGAAAACTTCAATGCAATTCAAAATCATTAATTATTTATCATGAGAGCCTGGCTGGAACATTTTCATTTTTTTTTCATTCAGTATAACACCAAATGCAGTGCAAAATATGGTACAAAATACTCTAATATCGACCTTAGCTGAGAATAAAATGACAACCACCATCCATAGCTCTAGGCCTAGCTAGGCTAGAGCGATTCTCTATTTTATCAGCAGTCGGCTAGGCCTAATCAGTGTCCCATCTGCAGGTGACCGACAAGCAAAAGTCTGCTTGAGTGAGACTTGGAACGAAGCAGTGAGAGAGTCTGAGAGAGGGAAACTGGGATTGTCCAGACAAAATCATTACAATTACATGGTTTTTTCACTGAAAATCTTGAAGTCTCATAATTCAATGTCTAATGCAACGAACTAAACATACCTAATCCTTTATAATGTAGCATATACTATCTGGTAAAAAGCCAAACAAACATCAATGTTGCAGAAATGTCTCTCCTTCTTTGAAGGAACAGTTACGAGGCCTAGCGCTGAAAAATACAGTATACATTAGGCATTACGTCATTGACTAATTTCCGGTTGAACTGTCGAAAGGTCATATTTTGTGAGCATGCGTATAAAACACAATCGAGGCCTTTATCATAATAGAATATGAAAATAGGTTACTGTATTGGCCTATTATATAATAAGTTAATCAATTTGCCCAATTATTTCTTTTATTGTTTTAGTTTTCTTGTATTTTATTAAAAACATATTTATACAAACTTTATAATAATTATGAATTAGGGCTAGGGTAGGCTATATTATTATGTTTATCATACATTTCTATTGTATTGTCGTTTTGTGTTTTCATTAACAAAATTGTATTGTCCCATGAAAAATACCAACAAATCATAAAAATAATTTTTCGAAATTAATTTGTCTATTTTCAAGTAACATAACAATTATCAACTTGAACATAGAATTTAGAATTTGAATTTAAGAATTGTTTACCATCATTAGCGAAAAATGATATAACCACTTCCAGTCACTAGTGTTAGGCCTATATTACTTTCATTATAATTATTTTATTTAAAAATTAGGGTAGCCTACACATTTTTACAATAAATTCAATAATCTATATGCTCAAGTTAATAATTTGTATGTTACGCAAAATTAGCAAGCCTACAAAATTATTATTATTATTATTTATGATTTTTTGTCATTCAAGGAATAAGATTATCGTTAGGCTTATCGTCAATTAGTTTATCTTAGACTAATTATTATTTTTTTCATGGTTGTGTTTCATTTGTGGTGATCAGGAAAAATACAAAGAAAATATGAAAAATATGAATAAAATTAAATAATATATATTCTTAGGCTTACAAACATTTCTTTTCTAGTTTGTTGCTTTCCCATACTATAATACCAGACCATAAAGTTAAACAGTAAAAATAAATGAAATTGGTACAGTAACAGTATTTACTATAGGTTCTTGTTTGTTGCGTTTTCATATGGATTACAGGTACTATGCTACTGCTGTACTACATGATGAAATAATTGTATATCGTGCGTTTCTTCTTCTTTTTTTTTTAAAGAGAGCTTATTCTTAAACCTTTAAGATATCGGTCAAGACACGCATGCCTCGTCAAAATAAGAGGAGGATTGGCAATAGGCCTATCATCTGGAGACGGGATATATTATAACAAAACTAGGAGGCTGTTGGGTGTGATTTGAAATAAAATAAAATAAATGAAAACAACTGCAATAACAGCCGCAGCAGCATCAGCAACAACAACTAATAAACGTGGAGAAAAATACGGATCAAGAAATTTACGGTATACGCCCACTCCCCAATTGATAAATATTCAAAAATAACTCATTTAAAAAGAATCAGGTATAGGCTATAATATATCAACATTTTTTACTTCAGTGGCGGCGCCAGTGGGGGGTGGGGGCTTAAGCCCACCTCCAACCTCCCATCTGACATGTCAAGCAAGAGCTCGTCGGAAGTGGTACCAAAAAATAGGCCTAGATGAAATGAAATGCGTGTTTATTTAGTTGAGTTTGAGATAGTAAAAATGTAGTTTATTAATTTTAAATTTAAAAGTATATTTCAAGCCCGAGGGAAAAGAAAACTCACCCAATTTAGGTCTGAGAGTGTCATCCTCGTGCCATGATCAATTTATTTTAAAGAAAAGGGATAAGAACGATAATTCAAATGTTACTTTGACCCCTGATTCAGATATTCGTAAATCTATGGTTCTAAATGTGTAATGCCAACCATCCAGAGGGGTTGAGGTGGTACAGACTCTCCCTCTGCTAAAGTTTCTCCCTGGGCACCCTCTATTTCGAATTCATACGCCACTTGCTGGCATAGCGTTTTGCAGTACAGTATACTCTGTCTGTCGTTTTTCTTACAATAAGGAAGAAAGATGGGGTGGAGTGACGTGACGAATGTAAAATAGGACAAAGTTTTCTTACATAGGTACATGCTTTCTCAAAAGTGGTACGTACAGTTTGATACCAGCGCGCTACAGCGGCGGTCTAGCTGGGTGCAGTGGATGCATACTTTACATTTGTATTATAGAAAACACTTTTCAAATGATTTTTTGTCCCCAAAATTAGTATTTTATTATTGTAATAATAAAACATTTTCAGAAAACACTCGTACGTTTTCGTATTCTTTGAAGTTAAAAAAAAGGAGCACAATTCGCATGATCTTTTGGTTACTACGGTATTTCTTTTTATTGTAGGCATATAAACCGGTATCTTTAGTTGTTGTTTTTTTTTTTTTTTTTTTTTTTTTTTTTTTTGAGCTTTTAACAAAATTTCAAACCTGGAATTTATAACATCATATTGAAATTGGTTTATTTAATAAATTATTATTTATACATAGGCCTACTAATATAGAGGTTTAAGCATTTGTTTTTCAAATTACCAGGCTACATGCGTGTACTTCCTGTAAGTTAATTGAAATCTGTAGTTCGCAACAATTCATCACTCAAGATTATGTCTATTTATATAGAGAGATTTTAATTTCTTTGTATAGGCCTATATATTTGAGGT
>NW_022684560.1:227616-254645 GCF_011630105.1 Anneissia japonica | reverse complement strand
GGCCTACTTCAAAAACATGATTTCACAACCACCTCAGCCCCACCATGGCTGGGGCTGAGGTGAGAAAATTTGAGGAAATAGTTCCTCTCGAGGTGGCCGGAAATGACACTTTTATATAATAAAATTCATCATCATCACATTACCATTATAGTCAAAATGAAACGCCAACAAATTTCTCATGATCTTTTATCAGGAATCTACCTAATATCCAAGACAACTTAGGCCTAATTATAGCTTACTAAGCTTCAACTATATATACTATAGTATGATCAACAAATCACAACTTTTTTTCGCATTTAGCACAATTTTCTTTACTTTTTATTGCTATTAATATTATTATCAATTATTGCTATCGTCATTATCATCATTGTTATATTATTATTACTAGTAGTATTATTAAACAAACATGATCTTTTATCAGGGATTTTTGACAACCATAGAGATCTTATTCTTATTAATGTATGTGTGTGATGTACCATAAAAAAAAAAAAAAAACATAGAAAAAAAGCTTAAAAACATTGTCTTTGAGTATTTACTTTACATAGGGCTACTTCAAAAACATGATTTCACAACCACCTCAGCCCTACCATGGATGGGGCTGAAGTGAGAAAATTTGAGGAAATAGTACCTCTCGAAATGGCCGGAAATGACACTTTTATATAGTAAAATTCATCATCATCACATTACCATTATAGTCAAAATGAAACGCCAACAAATTTTTCGTGATCTTTTATCAGGGATCTACTTAATATCCAGGACAACTAGGCCTAATTATAGCTTACTAAGCTTTAACATATACTATATTATGATCAACAAATCACACCTTTTTTTCGCATTTAGCACAATTTTCTTCACTTTTTATTGTTATTAATATTAATATCAATTATTACTCTCGTCATCATCATCATTGTTATTATTATTATTACTATTAGTAGTAGTATTATTAAACAAACATTTAAAGAAACTTGCAAAAGGATAAAAACGAAATTGAACCACAGTATCGCATTTTTATTTTAAAAGACCTGGCCTGAGATTTATGGATTTAAGATTTTTTTAAATAACGCTTAGGCTTATGTGTTCTATTAGGCCTATGTATAATGTGTACTGATGCATATTTACATGTTTAGAAGTATTCATTTTAAGTGATCCCAGGAAAGAATTTGTATTGGCTCAAGAATAAGCTTTTCAATTTTAACACTGTGTACAAAGTGGGGGGGGGGGGAGCCGCGGCTCCCACGGCTTTCCCCTGGATACGTCCCTGGTCTACACCATGACTTACGGCACATAGAAAAAAATATTAGATTATCACTCTTTAAAAAAAAAAAAAAAAAGTGATGAAGGTGGGTGTTTTTTTTTTGTTGTTTTTTTTTTGTTTCTCCACCCCCCCCCCCCAATTGGAACAATAACTGCCTTTTTTTTATAAATGAGGGAGGAACTGTTTTTATTTGGCAAGATTGTATAAAAACTGGTTTAATTTTATTTTTTTTAAAGAAAATGTATTTCCAGTTACAAAATTGCATTGTTTATTTTTATGCTAAATACTTGATACGATTTTTTTTTTTTTATTCCCGCATCATTTCCCAAATTTTTGACGCAGGCGGGATTGATAATCAGAAATGTATTTTTTATTGGGCTTTAGTATTTGCCTAACTTATGGACTTATGGATTTTCATTGATTTTATTAGACCTACTTTCTTTGGGGTGATTTTGTTTGCTGCTTTAGGCCTACATGATGTCCGATTGTTGGGTGTCCGGGGGTCGCGGATGTTTATTTTTTAGTTTAGCGTCCAACAGTGTTCTGCGGTCATTGAACCAAGCTTCGAAATGAAGTGGAGAAACGCTCTAAGAAGTGGTGACCAACGGCAGTAAGGATAGTGTAAATTTAATACCTCTTTGGTCATACTGATGGTATGTTGTCAATTTAAATGTATTTTGAAACATTGATCATTATATTATAATTTAGTATAATTGTAGTTTGTATTTTATTTAGAGTTAATGTTTTAATGATATGTTTTTCTAGCCCATTAGAAAACTCGCTTTGTTGATGATCGATTAAGCTTGTACCAGAGAGCAGTGTGCCACTGCTTGGGTATTTTGACTTGGTCTTGGGTTCTTGGGTATTCTGTTGAAATCCTTGGGTATTTTATTTTTACTAAGAAAATTAAATATTTTTGTCATAGAGGAAGAATTAAGAAGTAACAAAGTATATGTCAGTTTATTCAAGTAAGTAAAACTCAACGAAGTGCACATAACATTGTTAATTGACTGTTAATTGTTAACTGTTAATAAACATGGGTTCAGAATTGTTTATTTGTGATTTTCGTTGCCATTGATTTACTTAATTAATGCATTACATAATAAAACTTGATCACTGATCTACTGATAACACTGGCCGACTGAGAGCGTATTTTTCTATCTGAGGCCCCTATTATCACCTCATGAATATTAATTTTAATAATTAACACAAACAATTACAATAAAAAATGGTTTATAAATTGAACTAAAAGGGAAATATACATGCGAAAAACACGTGTTTTTTTTTCAAATTTTAATGCATTTTCAGGAAGCTTGGGTAATTTTGGGCAATTTTTGCTGAATCTTGGGTAATTTCGACCCAGTCATTGGGTATATCAAAAATTGTGAGTGGTCACGCTGCCAGAGAGGGCGCTCTATGTAAACAATATTATGGCGGCGCTTATGTAATTTTCAGATATCGCTAAGTAGATAATTTTATTAATATTTTCTTAAGAGTTAAATACCATTTATTAGTAGTAGCTAGCCTAGCTAGGGCCAATGCCATAATTAATGAGGCTAGCTAGGCCTCTAGGCTAGGTGTGTCTAGCCTGCCCAGGGCTGGCTAGGCCAGACTGTATGCCTAGTAGTAGTAGCAGTAAGTAAGGCCTGCGCGGGGAATATATCCTCCGCGCTAGAAGAATGGCATCCGCTATAATTTGGCATAAAAATTTCCGTTCAGATTTTGCCAAAAATTAGGCTGTGAACAAATCTTAATACTGTATATAACCAATGCAATTATGCTGAAATTACTATTCCGTGCACCTATTTTTATAGCGATTTTCCACGCAAATTTGAGCTGATATTTGAGATATCCTCCGAGAAATTAAAAAATCTTTACAGTATGGCGGCCACTCCTGTTTTGGTGACGTAACTCCAGGCCAATTTTTTTTCTGTCTTTTTCTCACATTCTATTCCGGTTTACAAAGAAAATTACATACTGTAGTCATACTAATCTTAATTGTGTTGTCTTTTTTGCAATTTAATACTAAGAAAATTTCAATATTTAGGTTAACTTTCAATATTTTGCTTGGTGACAGGATACTTCTCTTTGGGTGGTATAAAAACGTGTGGATGTGAGTGCTGTAAAGTCATGCTGGCCTTTTAGTACACACTAGATCATAATTACAAGCTATCTGATCAGTAAAGACTAAGCATAATAATGAGATTTATCTTTATGATACAAAATACTGAGCTAAATAAAGCTTCCAGGGGGTTAAACCCCCTGTAATTGGGGAGATCCCCCTCCTAAGGTCAAGGCCTTTCTGTAAGTGGCACTTCACGCCAAATTCTCCCGTTTTTTTATATCAAAATGTTGGCATGCATGCGGCTGCGGTGTATGTTTTCAGTCTTTTTCGAAAAATTGAATAACTAATAAATATCCTAATACTGATAATTATGATATAACGAATATTCGTGTTGAATATTTTATTATATAAGGGATAAAAAAACTGAAAAAAAAAGAAAAACATGTTTTGTTTATTTATGCTAATTCGCAAAGAGAAGCCTAGACCAGGCATAGTAACATACAAGAAACGAACGTAATTATAAGTTTCACAAACTTAAAATTTTAAATGGTAACTGGTATCAAAAGCCTATTTATTTGTATACTATATTCTATTAAATGGATATTTTAATAATAATACAAAGTACACTTAATTTCCTTGGTTTTCTTGATTTTAAATACTTTTCGACCGAACTGGTCCGCGGTCGAAACAGATGTCCTGCACAGCATCTCTGACTTTCAGGGGAACCCTTTTTCAATTTGTATGTTGTCGCAGGCTTTGAATTAGATGTTGAAACATTGTTACTCGATCAATGTCCAACCAGTAAAACATTTATTTCTTTTTATAATTCTAGAAAGAAATCATTCTGTGCCTCAACTGATGAAGTAGACATCTTACGCTGGCTGGAAGCCTACAGAGGTTACTGAAAATACGAGGATTCTACTATTTACCTAGAGCCGCTTTCATCAGCCAGTGTTTCTACAATAGGCAGTTGTCGCTTGAAGTTGTTATTCATCAGTTCAAAGTATGTGAATTAATCAGTTCTTAGTAGCAATATACTCCTACAAGTTCCTGGGTTGGTCAGGGGTCCCAAGTCTCATGGAAGTCACCGTCTCCCGGAAATCAGGACAGACTCCTGCAAGCAGGAACCTCACAGAAAATAATCATTCTTCTCTTCTGCAAATCCATGATAGGGAGCTTTCGATTGTACAACAACGGTAGGACGTAGAATGTAATGACGTCGCTAAAAGTCATCTGCGCATGACAGAATGTTAAGTTCTTGTGGATTCTAGGACGTAATTTAGCCAAATCTGTATGCAGAGAACGTACAGTAGGACGTCTGGTAGGATGGTCGTGCATGAGTACAGTAATTCCGTTTTAACGTTGCGTCATTGCGCAAATTAAAAGCTCTGTAATAACTGTTTTCACTCTAATTATTGTCAATTAAATGTCTCACAGAAGTTAGTGCTGATAGATAAAGTTAGACGTTTTGAATAAGCTCATTTTGTGATTTCCTTTATCTTGGGACCCAAGTGTGGTAGAGTTAAACAATTTAAGATAAGGTCAAGGAAATATTAAAATTAAAAAAGAAAATGGAAAAACATATGTAGATATTCAAAAAATGTCTCCATTTAATGTCTTTTTATGTTGGTAAAAAGCAATGTTGTATGCATGCAAGTAGCTTACATTCTGTACAACTCATAGAAGGGGTTCCTCTTTTTTATTTACCCATTCCAAGAAACTTTAAAATCAGGTATTTTACGCCCAGGTCTTGCCCGTTCATCTTTTAAAGAATTTCTTTTATTTCACATATTGTGACGTGTCAGACATATCATATATTAGGAGTAAATGTCTAATACTAGTAGAATATGGATTTTGATCAGTAAGAACCAATAACACATTATATGTAATACTTCATTTGAATTAATAAATATATATGTTATTCTTTCAGACACCAAAGACAATGCCTAAAAGACCAGCAAAGACACAACAAGATGTCTCGCCTAAGAAATCCAAGGTAAGCACATTTAATTATAGGTTGAAAACTGTGTATTACTTGTTGAAAGAGACATTACACAAATCGGTGCACTCTCGCTGAGATGTTGAAGATGTCTCTAATACTCTTTTTACACTGCCAATGTGAGAATAAACCTTTCTTATTTTCTACTTGTCTTGATATTTGACCGTTGACACTGCTATTGTAGGTCAGATTCGCGTTATTTTAAGCAACTTCTTGGTAAACGTGCATGGTAGATCACGATAAATCTAACAACTTCTTTTTCAATTCAGTTGAAAGTAGAAGCTGCAAACTCTTCAGAACCTCAGGATTTTCTCTCCAACGTTGCACACTTAAGACTGCAGACAGCAGAGTCTGTAGCAGACTTCAAATTCAATAAGAAGCGTGTGAGGGTGATATCTGATGCCAAAGATGTGCCAGAGCAGAACCATGGGATTGTATATTGGATGTCCAGGGATCAGAGAGTACAAGGTAAGAATTAGCGTACAATTGTCAATCACGGAATGTACACGGACTGTGCATTTCTCCATCTTTGGGTCAAAAATTTGCATTTGCTCTTGTTGCAACTTTAATGATTTCATAGAGTAGGTGAAGCTTGAATGATAGGTAAGCTTCCATGATACTTTGAAACTGATTATCAAAGTTTCTAGTAATACAGGCTTTCCATTTCAAAACCAGCCTAATTTTTAAACTGAGTGTTTGGCTTAAGAATGTGTCAGTATTGTATAATACTGTACTTTAGTACAAAGAAGCATAATAGTTTTACTTAGGCAATAGTAAGTTGATTCCGGTGAACAACACATTTTAAAGCTTACAATGTGGAGAATAAGAATATACAGTATTAAAAAGTCAATTTTAATTTTTTGGTCACTGATGCTGGGTTTGGGATGGCAAGCCCTATTTATTATTGATAAAATATTTTTGCTATAAAATTATTTGAATTGATTTCATACAAGTATGTTCATTTGTTTCTTTGTTATGACTGTTTTCAACTATAGACAACTGGGCCATGTTGTTTGCTCAGAGGCTGGCTTTGAAGCAAGAGGTCCCCCTTCATGTCTGCTTTTGTGTGGTGCCTAAATTCCTAGATGCAACCATTCGGCAGTATGGATTCATGATGAAAGGACTACGAGAAGTTGAACAGGTGAGAATAGCACACATCATCGTGGCTCGGTCAAAACCTTGTGTTTTTCTTAGCATCTCCCTCAACATGTTTACAAAGTTTTGTGTGAAATGCTAAAACCACATGAGGCTTTGTCGTATGACCCCAACATATGTTTACAGCAAGCTTGTTATGAGGTTTCATCTCTTTAGCTCTGAATACATGCTCAAGGCCTAAGAACTATATGGTTTTGTTCTGAATATTCCAGACCTCAAAACATTCATGTTTTAATACATCAATGCTCGTCATCTACGTGTATTGTTGTATTATGAATCCATGTGCAGGGGCCAGAATGGAAATAAGGATTTGACGTCGGCAGTAACATTATAAAGTACAGTACTGAAACAATAGAAAACAGATAACTTCATTCTATAACTCTGAATAGGCATTTGTACTGAGGAGAGATGTTTTGCCCTACCTGGTGTGTTATTGTACCGAATACTCAGTACATTTCCAAATACTTGAGAAAAAAGTTATCAAGTGAATTGGGTGGGAATCAAACAAACACCACCTCCAGACAACTAGCCTGGTGCCATAACCACTTAGTGGCTAATTTTGAATCATTTGTACTGATGGGTGCTCAAGGTTCAATGTATTGATTATCTAACCTGAATTATTTGTGCTTAAAACGAAACCGTTCCCATCCTCCCCCCCCCCTTTTTGACATGCTTAACTTAACTGCATCACCACAATTAATTGTAAAGATGAACAGGGTTTTTTAGGCATGGCAATAATATAGTGAACCAGAAAGACTATTTCTTATTAATCTATTATTTCTTATTAATCTATTATGACAAAAGTACATGTGCAGTGCAGAAGTATGTTATAGAAATCTCTTCCACTGTCTATTAGATATATTAGATTCATTTTTAATACTAAGTATTCATATATTTTTCTTCAAGGAACTAAAAGAGCTTGACATATCATTCCACCTCTTGATTGGATATGCCAAGGATGTACTCCCGAAGTTCATAGAAGAACACCAGATAGGTGGCTTGGTAACAGACTTCAGTCCATTGAGAATACTATCAGAATGGGTCCAGGAGGTTGCAAGTGAGCTGCCATCAAATGTTCCATTTTGTCAGGTAAGTAACTGTTTCTGAATTTTGTGTTAACTGTACATTACGTTGCTTTTTCACTCACCTAATAATGGTGTGTGTGACTGCAGCCATTTTAAATTTTCATTCATGGGGAGGCTCATAGTATACATCCAGATGCACAGGCCTACCTTTGATTTTAATTTGCATAGTGTCTAAATGAAACTTGCAGCATAAGCGCTTGCATAAAATTAGAACACTGGACAGTGCTGAGTAGTGACCGCACCATTGCACACGCAGTATGATCGAAACTCATTGTGTTTATTCAAGGAAGGTATCAGGAGGTACATTAAATGGGGCTCCTGTCAAAAAATCGCAATGAAGTGCCTCTTCTTTCTTTGGTTTATGTGTGTGACACTCCTTTGTAAATTGATACATGATATTGTGCCATGCATCTTATATTTATGTTTGTACATGACAATATTGTAGGTTGATGCCCACAATATCGTGCCTTGTTGGGAGGCTTCACCCAAACTAGAGTATGGAGCACGCACTATCCGTCCCAAGATTCACAAGGTGTTGTCTACATATCTCACTCAATATCCACCTGTCATCAAGCACAAACATAAGCCCAAGACCGAACCAGAGGTAGGTAGAAAGAAGCCAAAATCACTATAGGTTGACCCTCTGAGGCAAACTTATTCTTAGCAGTGGCTCATTGCTTTTTCCTGCATTGGCAGAAAAAAAAAAAACCCATTGTTTTTGTTTTGAATTTTTATCTTCTATCCTGTTTCCTGTGTTTTTGAACAGAATTTTTCTGTCCGGTACCTTGGTCACTTTCTGTACTTGGCAAAAATGCGCATATTAAAATATGACGTCATATGAAGAAGTTTCAGCTAAATTCAAGCAGAAAATAAACTCCACATACATAGCACGGCTGAGCGAGCGACAGACACGCGCCACTGCTTGGACTCTTCCATTATATAAAAAGGTGATTCCACACACACACACACACACACACACACACCATGGAGGTATAAACACCATATTCACTGTATAACACAAAACACATAAAGACAAGAAACTCAGTCAATTTTTATGGGTTTGTTTAATGCTGAGAGAATGCCTTAACACAATATTTTATTGAGGATATTATAAATCCTTGAACGTTTCTACATTTATAATTACACTGTTAAAATATACAGTACAATGTAGATAACTAATATTTTACAGTATTTGTTTATAATACCAACACTATGAATCCATACTAATTGTTACCAAGGAGAAATAATTAGAAATTACTATATCTATTTACAATTTAGAAGTTAACATACACTCATGGAGGTATACCTCTATGAATTACACAACTGATGTTTTCAAGGTGCAAGACTGAAAGACTGACCATAGACTACCATTAAAAATAAACAGTTAATTCCTTAACACTGTATAACACCATACCTGAGTATATAAAGAAGCATTGATAATTTTATTAAATTGATTACCATAAATAGAATATAATTTTAACTTTGTAACAATAGTTTAAGTAATGAACAATAAAATCACAGTAAATAGCTACAAAACATTTTACAATCTGCTTTACTACAAAAAAGCATGTTTCAAAGATTAAAGGTCTCTATTTAAAAAACATTACATTTCACAGTTATTATTTTTTTTAAAGTTGCACCTTGTAAATTTTAATAGCACCTTGTAACTTTTAATACTGAAGATACATATTACTTAACTACAAAGTTGAATTCCTGTTTTAACATCAATTTTAAAAATGTGCAGATTATAACATTTAATACCGAACATGACCTTGTAGCCAACCTTCTTTTTGAGCCGCTTACTTTTTCGAATGGTACAGAATTCTGCCATGATTGCCAATTGTCATGTCTATAAAAAAAATCATAACGATTCATTAACCATAGTGTTACTTTATCATAATTTATATGCATACTCTATATGGTAAAATTATACATTTTATTTATTTTAATTGTTTTTTTTTACCTCGAAGAAGAACCTGAACAGCACTTGGCTTTTTATTATTAATATTGTAATTGTTATTGTCGTGATGACAATAATTTGATTTTGCGTCAGGAGAATCAAGTAAAGGTGTAATTTTTGCCCTACCTGACGTGAAATGTACTGAACACTCAGTACGTGTGAAAACACTTGCGGAAAAAAAAATTATTATTATTATTATTTATTATTATTATTAATATTATTATTATACACTTAATTATATACTTAAGAGTACACAAAATACCTCCAACTGGGCCTAGGTCTATTTAATTTTTTGTTATTCGACATTAAGAAAACAATACCGTACGTTGTATATAAATATTGTATGTTGCTACGTACGGTACTGTACAGTACATTTGAAAGTCGTAAATAACATTATTTGAAAATAGATTTAGTGACCAACTAAAAATGTATGTATACTTACACATCATGGTGTAATTTTAACAGTAAAGTTGAAACCAGGGTTGTAAGGGCTACAGTAATTTTTCTACACGCACCAGCACTACACAAGCGAGGCTCGGCAATATTGTAGGCGACATACCTACACAAAAATACAGTAGTCCAGTTAAGACATATAGAATATTATGTAAAAAGTAAGTTTTTAAAGACTGAAGCTAGTAATTTGAATAGCACATTCTTCAGTATATTATGCATGACATAAACTATTTGTAATGTAATATACATGTAATACTTACCGATAATGTTAGTCTAAAAACAGTGTATCTTTCTGATACCCAGCACACTCACTATGCAAGATAGCGATCATGCAGTGTGTACGAGTTCACTAGAGCGTAACAAAGGTCAATCCAGCCGAATCGAGATAAAAAGTTTTATGTGATTTGACAGAAACACGCGTAAAGTTGCCATTATCCAATCAGAACCTGTTTTATATATCAAACGAAAGCTACATTATCGAACAGCCTAGTTCCCTCCGAACTTTATGGAAACGAAAACGAATTGCAAATGACCTTTTAGTGCTAGAGGTCGCAACAAGTAGGTTGACCTGATATCTATAATTGTAGATTTTTCTCAAAACGTCTCACTTTAATCTAAAAAATGCTGCAATTCCCCGACATCAAAATATGTAATAAAAAAAATACATCATTTTAAAGCTTATCATTTCAATTTTATATTTAAAAGTGAACCCTTTGACATTTCACTGAACTTTTTACTGTAAACGGGAAATAGTTGGAAATGACAGTACAAATGTGGTTGATTTCCCATGTTAAACACAATCCGCTCTGAGGCGTTGAGCAGATGCGCGCTACTTCTTCATATGATTCTATGTTTGAATATTAATAAACAATTAATTAAACCTTTATGTTTTATGCATTTTAAACCACTATGTTAAACACAAAATTACTGTGAAATGCACGGACAATTGTGACCTTTGACTTATAACATTATGCAAGGTATACAAACTACAAATGCACTGATTGCCATAGGGTTGGATTCTTCAGAATAGAATAGAAGCGGTTGGTGCATCTGTTGTGGCTTGGACTCCCAACCTTGAAGTCTCGCTGTGCAAGTCGCTTGTGTCCTTGGACAAGGCCCTTTATCTACGTTTGCCTCTTTCCACCCAGGAGTACAAGTGTGTACCTAGTAGGGTTGAACACAACTGCTCTGATTACTAGCTGCAATATTATGAAATTCTCTCAGGGATTTGAGTATGTGTTCCATACGTGTTTGATTCAGTGACCAGTGTAATAATGTGAAGCACTTAGAGGCTTTATGCATGAAGCACTATATAAGACCGACATATTATTATTATTATTATTATTGTTTATAGTGTATTAATATTATTAATATATTATATAGTAATATATTATTAATATTAATATTAATATATTAGTATAATAATATTAATTATTAATATTATTATTGTTATTATTATTATTATTATTATTATTATTATTATTATTATTATTATTTATAATGGTAAGAACTCTCAAAAATAACCCTTACCACTGCAGTCATAGTACAAGTCTCACTGATGTCAAGTTGGTTTTCATGGTTTGTTTTTTACTTCATAACTTCCTTTAGTATGATAATATATTTTGTTTTTAATGTATTTTTTACTTTATACTTTTTTAATGATTTTTTCATCACTTCTCATTATGGCAATGAGGAAAAGCCTTATGTTCTGTTTTACAGACAGACACAGTAGGTCTAATTTGATTTTTATTCTCAGCCTAATGTCTGGGATGCAGCCATGGACTCTCTGGAAGTCGATAAGACTGTCTCTGAGATAGATTGGGCTCAGCCAGGTACTACGGCAGGCCTTTTTGCACTGGAAGATTTCTTCGAAAATAGACTACGATCCTATGAGGTAGAGAGAAACGATCCTAACAAGACTGCTCTTAGCAACCTGTCACCATGGTTTCACTTTGGTAAGATTTTGAAAGATGACAAAACCATTCTATCTGTCTCTTATACACATCTTTACATATTGTGGCCAAGGGCCAGATTTCATGTCAAAATTACAGTACGAGTCTTCCTATTAAATTGTCTACAATTAAAGAGAAGAAGTTACAAAAATACAAAAAAAGCATAAAACCTGAGACAGTGGACAGTAAACTTTAAAGATGTCCTGTCAGCTAACAGAAGAAGGAAACCAATATATTCTAAAAAATGTTAATTTAAATATCACAGTGCAGATATTTTTTACTCATCATTAAAAATTGGTGCCTTTTCAAGTTTTTGATGCCCTTTGGTTTAGCCATTACTTTTGAGCATTTTGTGATCTTCCTCCTTTCATTTGTTGTAATGAATTACAGGTCAGATTTCAGTTCAGCGAGCCATCTTGACAGTGCAACCATACAGAAGAAAACACAGCAAAGCAGCGGAAGCCTTTATTGAGGAATCAGTGATTAGAAGAGAATTGGCAGATAACTTCTGTTTCTACAATGACAAATATGATTCAGTTGAAGGTATGAAGGAGATAGTATCCCAACTTAATATGCATTAAATCCTAACCCAAATTTGGATTGTGTTTACAGTGTCCATATTCGTTCTTCTTCAGTAGGCTTTCCGATCCGAAAATTCAGATTCAGTGTGAATCTACCTTTATAAAGTGATAAGTACAGAATTAGTCATAAAATATACCCAAATCATGACACTAACAAAATCAAGGTGCAATAAAAAAAAATGTTGCAATGTTTAAGGCCTGTTTACACTATGACGATAATGATCAATTTAATGATCTAATCAAATTCCAATTTAATGACAGTTGCTTTTAATGTGCAGAAAGATTTTGAATTGAAAATTAAGCTGTGTAGTTGCTGTATCATTTACATTAAAAATCTATCACCAGATTACCACAACATTTGAATAATGTTGTGCAGTTTCAAATGTTCCACTTTTATGCAAGACATTTTGGATTCTAGCCTTAGAAATGTTTTGCCCCTTTAGGAACAAATGACTGGGCCAAGACTTCACTGCAGCTCCATGCCAAAGATAAAAGGGAGTATGTGTACAGCAAAGAGCAGCTAGAGCAATCTCGGACACATGATGATCTGTGGAATGCAGCACAGGTAGGGATAAACAAACAAATAATTTTTTGACTGAACTGTTTATTTCTGTATTGAAATCCTGGGTTAAGAAGAAGAACTTTCTGTATGCAGTTATACCAAGATGTCACCATGACCATAGTTAGGCATTTCACATTTTTTTTGTCAAATAAAATTTGGTAGGCTGGACAGGGCTTTAATACAAGCTAAACTTTCAAGGCATTTTGATTTGGTTTTGGAATAATCCCTAAATCCTCCTTTTTATTTCATCCAATTTTATGAACCCTATCTGGAGATTATTGTCAACTCATCACAAAGAATGAAAGGCATTAAGGCTTTATAAGAGGTGTGTAGCATCTTGATAAATTTTTCAAACCAAAGGAAATCTTTTAGAGAGTGAATGTATTATCGCACAATTATCTGAACAATATATATTAATGCTTACGGAATGATAATCAAGACGTTGAGACACTCAACCAATAACAGTTTTTTTAAGAACTATCTATGTGGTGACCCGCAAGCATTCATATATATTATTACTTCGCCATGCAGACCTTCAAACAATATTTTATAAATTTTGAAAAGAAAGTTCATCGAAGTTGTTTTTTGTAATGTCATCTGATTATGTAAATAAATGCATTGTTTTGGTTATATTTAATTAGTTAATTTAACTAACTAAAATTCACAAGAAAGCTAGACCGTTCCTGAAAGGAATCAGTTTAGGGGATGCTTCAAGTCTTACCCACCTTTTGACTGGTGATTCATTGTGTTTGAACTGCTTTCCATTGATTAGAACAATAGAAACCAGTTCCAACTGGAATATGACAAAACCATTCTATTAGGATGAACTCTGCCAAAAATGATCACTGATTGAATTGTTTTTGCGACAATCTGTATCCGTTCGCAAGCTAGATATGTGTACAGACATTAATATCATGAATTAAGTGGGTCCCCAGGGTGTTTTGTCTGATTTGATGCCTTTGGATGATGATGTGAGAACAAATTTATTTAAGGAAGAAATTATGGGTTTAAAGTTAGAGATATTTTTTAGATTAGCATGTGTAAGCTTTGAAAAGAACAAATTTGCCTTCCTATGTGAGCTAATATTTATTGCTTAAGATGATCAAAAGATCATATAAAATTTTAAAATAAGTTAGGCTCATCATCATTCATCATTATCAATTTAAAGTCCGTAATTAATCCATGCTAGCAAAATCATTGAAAGACCAATGCTGGTCGGCAGTCTATCAGTGCCGGTAGGATGGTGAGAACTCTCTATAGTAGATTTAATCCCATTATTATTGATATTAGGTCATCCCATTATTATTGATATTAGGTCATCCCTTTATTATTATAAAGGTTTATGTAGGCCTACAGCATTATACATGTTTAAACACAGAGATAAAATTAACAACTAAAGCCTAATAATAATTGACCTAATATCAATAATAATGGGCCCAATAGTAATGAATAATAATTAATAATAATACAGTAAATACAGTAGTATGATGATGTGTAAAGAACTAATAGAGCATACGATTATTAATAAATAATACAGTAAATCATTAGTTCATACATTTATAAACACCTAAATATATATGAAATTATATAATTTAACGTCTCCGCAATGTACACCTATCGAGACAGTTATCATTCGCTAATCAACAACCCTGGTCAGACGTGTACTCCACCCCGCGGCGCACAAACAAACCAAGTTATCTGGCGCGTCAGTACCACAAAAGGCACTAACAGGTTTTATGTGATAAGATAAGACCATTGTTGTACGCGCACATTTGTGTGCCGAGGAGAGTATCCTACTTCAGTTCAGCCCTACCTTACTTTAGCGGTACTTTCCCATGCTCGTGGGAACTCCTTTGCCCAACAATTTTTTACACGTCTCAGAAAAACAGAATTTCCCACGAGCGTGAGAAAAAGAGACAGATCAGTCGCCGCCGAATTAGAGCTAGATACAACTTAATATATGTGTCCTTGATATTTGGAAAAATTTGACCTGGAATGTCCTGGAATTATCCTGGAATATTTCTTCTTTAAAAACGTACGAACCCTGTATTATTGTTATCATTATCATCATTCATTCTTTCAACATTCTTTCACAACCATCTCACATGGATTATAACATATGACTAATCATTCATGTGTTTACAGATTCAGATGGTATCAGAGGGAAAGATGCATGGTTTTCTGCGTATGTATTGGGCCAAGAAGATCTTAGAATGGACAGAGTCACCAGAGAAAGCTTTGGAAATTGCTATCTTCTTCAATGATAAGTACAGTATTGATGGCACAGACCCAAATGGATATGTTGGTAAGTATCTGATGTGTTTCACTAGTGGTCAGTGTCTATGTGAACTGAATTAAGTTCAGTTATTTTGTGTACCATTTACTTAAGCTTTGAAGAATCTTTAATGGCAATATTGCTAGATGACTCAGTTTTTGTTAATTTAAATCCAAAATCAAAGTGGAAGATCCATCTGCAGGTTACAGTCAAAGGTACATATTTTAGGTGTAGGTTGACTCTGTGGCGTTGTTGTTGTAGATTTGGACTTTGGTGCCATCGTGTGTAGGCTTCAGTATGAACCCAATTATGACTTGAAAACAGTTGAATTCATACATTTTCTGTGTATTGTTGTTCACAGGTTGCATGTGGTCTGTCTGTGGTATTCATGACCAGGGTTGGAAAGAAAGACCAGTGTTTGGTAAGATTCGGTACATGAACTATGCTGGATGCAAGAGAAAGTTTGATGTGGACCAATTTGTGCGCAAATACAAGGCAAAGAAATACTAAACATTTTTACAGAAAAACCAAATTTTTGGTTATTTTTGCAACTTTTTCTATATACACTCAAGACTAATTTCTTGTAATACAGGTTACACAAATGGGAGAATTATAGTTCTCGTGCTATATTTTAGTCAGACAAGATTTCTAACCACCATAAGTCTGATTTGAAAAATCATACAACAGTAAATGTTTGTAAATAAAACCAACATACAAACTAATTGCAATATTCTCATTACCATGACAGTATTATTAATCCAATATAACAGAGTAGTAAATGATCTTCTGTCCAACCTCAGCACATTTATTTATGTAGATATTGCGTAGTATAACCTGTGTTTCTTTTGTGTGACAAAATTTATTTTTACGTTTGACCGCACACAACTTTACCTTGGTTTATTGATCAATCAATATTGTTGATGGGTCATAACAACTAGGACATCCCCAACTTTTTATTAATATTCCCTCCACGCACTCCGATTAGAGCGGACATCCTTTGTTATGCCTAGTGAACATTAGTTTCATGTAGATATTCTACTAAAGCCATTAAAGACAGTTAAAAAGAAACATTAAGCCATTCGAGCAAAGGTTTGTCATTACACCTTTATTCATAAAAATGTAATGTAAACGTTGGTATTTAAAGTAAAGTGTTTTTTATCAAATGCAGTATCGGTGATTAATAAGTTTAGTTATACTGTTTTTGTTATTCCTAAATCTTTAGTTTCATACTAATGATTTAGTGACAATGTTATATGTATTCTAAGCTATGTAGTCTCTACGATTTCAGACTTTCTGTGCCCACCACAGAAACATACAAAATGTAATGTAACATCTGTCAAGTTTAAATTTAAATCCTATTTTATTTGATATAATCTAGGTAATCTATTAATTAAAGCATTTTAATAACATTGACTCTGGCAAAAGAAATAGAGAAATAGCTACACGCTATCGCCGCGACTCCTTTGGCAACGCTGATTGGTCGTTTGAATCAGGAGCGTTTCCGATTGCGTCAGGAACAGCTATTTAGTGCAAGGATTATACTGTAAGTGCTGTAGTGACTGTGTAGAAATTCTATAGAAACCGGACTTTATATTCTAATTTTGAACTAAATAACGATGCAAACACTGCTGCAACATTTCGATAATGTTTTCTTATATAAATGCAATGTTCAGTGTTTGTAAATTGTTGTAATTACGTTTACCTAAAAGGATTATATCATGTTAACCTAACCTTGTTGTAATTGGTTAAGATAAGTTCTTATAGTGGAAACAGATTTTGAATTAATTTATTTTGGAATTCCTCCCAGAAGGGAAGAGTTGTTTCCTATGCTATTGTTCGAAATGCTCAGTGATGTATCTAGAATTGAATTGGGAGGGGTGAGCTGATTGGTGGGACATGAAAGTGAAGTGGGGGCGGGGCTCGATGATCAGTTGAGGGGTGCTAATTCGCAAAATATTGTGATTTTTAACTACTTGACCATGATTTTTTGGGGACGACTGGGGGCGCGCGAGTAATTTTTTTTTTTGGGGGCAGTGTGGGGTGCGTGTGCTCTTGCTTGCTTGTAAATGTTATCCAACTTCTGGTGGTATTGAACATAATAAAAGTAAAATATTTTGATAGTTAAATCATTTGCTGAATGAAGTGAAGAATACAACATACCATTCAAAAACTCGAAGTGGTGGTTTTGATAGTAATGCCTGATGATGTCAGATGTGTAATGACAATAAACACGATGATGATGATGTGGTGACACACATAGCAGTAACAATTCAATTCAAATAATTCAATTCAAATAAACATTTATTTCTTCACACAATATGATAACAAATGATAAACATTAAACAGCCGGATTATATGTATTTTCTACATATTAGTAGACTATAAAATCGATTAAATAAGCCTTTGAAACCTCTAAATTGTCAAAATTTTCGGGGGCTTCGCCCCCAGGACCACTTTCAAAACCTTTTAATCGAAGCTCGACCACGCCCCACTTTGCTTTCGTCGGGGAAATCTGACTCCTTGTCGGGGCATCGCACCCCCCCCCCCCCCTCGGGCAAATCCTGGCGCCACCCCTGGTCAGGTACCTGGCCAACATGAAATATTAAATTATTCATGTCTCAAATGTTGAACCTATTAATCATGTAGAAATTACCAACGCAATTATTCATTAGTTAGTTATTGCATCTAATTCACAGTAACCATTGAAACGCACTAAACTGCCAGCATATGTGCCAAGCCTGTTGCCACCCCTTCAGATTCAGCCGTGGGAGATTTTCAATGGACCTTTCCGCTAAGAAGCAGGCGCGTAACAGGGGTCTTGGGTCGGGAGGGGGGGGGGACAAAGTTAATAATTTTCCCGGTTAGTATTTTATGACTTGGAGTGATACCCCCCCCCCATATAGAAAACAATACGACATAGGGCTTATTTTATTATTAATATAGGCCACACACGTGTGTTTGAAACTAAATATAAGCATTTTCACCGTGGTTTTATTTATTACAATCATAGGCCTATTCTTTCACCATCATTACTCATTGAGGCCCTTCTTTTAGGTAAAACGATCTATCTTAAATTTTCTTTCTTGAGTTTGGGACTATGTGTTATAACTTCGAAGTCAAAGGAGAGTAAGCACAAGCTTTAACATTAAAAAATGCGCGAAGCGCGCGAAATTTTTTTATTTTTTTATTCTAATTTCGTCGGAATTGATCAAAACTCCACAAAAATGTGCAATTTTTAGAGGAAATTGGCCTACCTCAACAAGAAATGCTCTTATGTTATATATGGCCACACTCGTTTTTTAAAACTGAATATACTAAGCATTTTCCTTATGGCTTTATTTATTACAAACATATTCTTTCAACATCATTACACATTGAGGCCCCTCTTTTAGGTAAAACGATCTATTTTAAATTTTCTTTCTTGAGTTTTTTGAAGTGGAGAAGGGGTTGCAGGCCGGGGTATTGTGATATCTGTTCATTATATCTTTCTTTTTATTCTTGTCTTTATTTTTCTTTTCTCTTTTTCCTTTCTTTTTCTTTCCCCTTCATTCTCTTTCCCTCCCTCTCCCCTCTTTCTTTTCTCTTCTTTCCCAGCCCGGTATGACGACTTGGTCAGCCCGGTAAAAACCGTCAGGGGGGACAGTCTGCCCACCTGCCCCCGCCTGATGAATGGGAATATGAATCATGCAGATCTGGAATCAAATCTAGGTGGTGGGGTCAACATTCCCAGAGATCCCAAGTTTGAAAACCAAAAAATAGGGAGATTTTTTTCATGAAGCGATCGCCTCCTGTAGCGACGCGCTGTGACGCCTTACAACGCGCTGTGCAACATGAAAGTATTACACAAAATGAAGAAAACAAACAATTTTCATAAATTTGTTTACTTTTAATTAACAATTTTACATTTGTTTACACATTGCAGTTGGCCTAAAATATAAATTTATAAATATTATTATTTATTTAGCATTTAGCTAGTAAAGCGTTCTTGGCAGCAGTCAACAAGGCTTTGCTTGGTTCATTGGTATGTTAGAGGCTATGGCTGATTTATTACATCTCATCAAAGAACATAGAATTCTAGCAAGGTAACTGCAACTTGCAAGATTCACACGTTTGCTGAAAAATTAAAAAAAAATATATATTTTAATTTAGTTGGTAAATCATACTACATGTTTTAAGTCAGCATTTATATATGTCTAGCCTATAAGAACTGGTACATAATGCCATGAAAAAACATTAAATCCTGCCTCGCAAGGCTCCATCTATACGTGCGTAACTAGGCCTAATACCGCAGAGTCACAACCACCACTACACACACGCCCACCCAACACAGCACACATACAGTACATACCCTGCAGTGTTGCAGATATAGCCTAGGCCTAAGCCCTACATGTATTTCGGGATCGATATTAAAATAAACTTCATTTTTCGGAAGACTGCTTAGTACCAAAACCTATTAACTATAATTTTTTTAGTATTGTTATTAAAAAACTGAAGCTTACTTGAAAGAAAAAGTAATTTTTATGCACCGATTCTGTTCCAAATCTTCGCAGCGAAAACTTCGGGCCCCATCCATTCCCATGTGATTTCTGATTTCGTTACTATTTGTTGAAATTTATTTACTCAACTGACATCCATCTCCTTGAATGAGGTCGGCCGGCACTGGATGCAAAAGATCGTAACATGGAGGATAAACAAGTCGGTTCTATACCACGGATCTAGGCCTGCCTTGCCCTGGCCTGAGTTGTTATTTTGATAAACAACTTAATAACAACTCCCTGGCCTTGTTTATGACATTTTATGGCTGAGCGAGCGCCATAGTATATTGGCTTAAGATAAGAAATTTTGTTTCATTGCTCTATGACATCGTGGAAATCACATTTTTCGTGAAATTTTCGGGATATTAAAGAAAATCGGGAGATATTAATAAAAATCGGGAGGGCGGGAGACGGCCTCAAAAATCGGGAGAAACCCGCAATTCTCGGGAGAATTGGGATCTCTGCATTCCTCCCCCGGGAAAATTTCGATTTCTAGATGGCGGAAAATGAGCTTTCCCGACTTCTGACGTGTCTTTAATTACTTTTAAGTTCTTCAAAATTCAAGGTTTTTCCATCTTGAAAACGGTCAGGTAATTTTTTCCCATTGTTATTACAGTAAATAGGGCTTATGTGTGTATACATATAAAACATTTAAAAAAAAAAATGAGTACAGGTGCATACGAATTTTCTATGAAGCGATGAATCCCAAAAAGAAAGGTTGGTCCGGGGGTTCTTCCCCAGGAAAATTTTGATTCCTAGAAGGCGGGAAATGAGCTTTCCCGACTTCTGAGGTGTCTTTTAAATTAAAGTCATTAAAAAATACTTTAGAAGTTGGGAAATCTCATTGTCCACCATTTAGAAATCAAAATTTTCCCGGGAAGAACTCGAACCTCCCTTTCTCTGGGTTAATTCATTCATTATAATAATTTTCAAGAGGGGAACACCTTGAATTTTGAAGAACTTAAAAGTAATTAAGTTCTTCAAAATTCAAGGTTTTCCACTCTTGAAAACGGTCAGATAATTTTTTCCCATTCTTAATACAGTAAATAGGCCTTATGTGTGTATACATACATAAAAAAAGATTGAGTAAGTTGCATACCTAGTTTTTCCATGAATCGATAAATCCCAAAAAGAAAGGAGGGGGAGGTCCTGTGGTTCTTCCCCGGGAAAATTTTGATTCCTAGGTGGCGGGAAATGAGCTTTCCCGACTTCTGTGGTATCTTTTAATGACGTTAAAATTCTTCAAAATTCAAGCCACCTCCCCCTTGAAAATGATTAAATTAATCAATGAACTCCAAAGATAAAGGGGGTCCGGGTTCCCCCGGAAAAAAAAAATTGATTTCTAGATGGCGGGAGATGAGCTTTCCTGACTTCTGAAATGTCTTTTAATAACTTTTAAAGTTCTTCAAAATTCAAGGTTTTCCCCTCTTGAAAAAGTTTAGGTAAATTTTTCTCATTTTCTATTTTATGTGTGTATACATACATAAACAAATGAGTAGTTACATGCGTATTCTTTATTCCATGAATCGATAAATCCCAAAAAGAAAGGGTGGTCCGGGGGTTCTCCCCCATGAAAATTTTGATTCCTAGATGGCGGGAATTGAGCTTTCCCAACATTTGAAGTGTGTTTTAATGAATTTTATGTTCTTCAAAATTCTAATTTTTTAATAGAAAAAAAAAATAAATAAATAAATAAAAATATAAAAATCAGCTCACGAGTCCTGAAAAATTAGGTCTAGAATTCTTTTCTTTTTCCCCTTTTTTTGTTGCCAAAGGGAGGGGTCAGGACCCATGACCCCCTCCCCCAGATCCGCCAATGTGAATTGCGAGAAAATGTAACTCGGTCGGGTACTGGATAAACATTCTCTTTCCCATCCTTCTCCTCCTTCTTCCCTCCTTTTTTTGCATTTCCGATCATACAAAAATCTCCAGACATCATATATTTTTCGCCAAAAGTGGGGGGCCCGGGCTTCCGCCGGCCATGTAAAATAATATGTAATGTGTTGATGGACATGATCAAAGATAAAGGCAATTAAAATAAAAAAACATTAAACACGTATTTAAACTAAATAAGTAGCCAAATGCTTTATTTAAATATAAAAATGTAAGTCGTATATTTAATTTCATATAAAAATCTGTTTATAGATGTAGTGTATTAAAATATATCTGTCTTTAAAATTCTGTATAAAAATATTGCAAATCTGTTTTTTCTCGAAACATTACCTATGCTATAAAGCGATAAATTAATAATCCGAGAAAAAGAGCATTTACCAGTACGAATATGATTGACTTGTGGAGTAACAAGTTTGAGGGATTGAGAAGAACGAGTAAAACAGGAAGAAACATGTTTGTCAATAAGCGAACAGAGATAAAGTGGGGCACGACTATGGATAGATTTTTGGGTTAGAAAAATTTGAAAAATGATTCGCTTATCAACTGGAAGCCAGTAAAGAATGTTTAAAATTGGCATAATGTGGGTGAACCTTTTAGACAATGTTACAATACGAGCAGCAGAGTTCTGAAGTTTTTGAAGGTGTCTAATGCTAATAGCAGGTAAACCATTGAGTAATGCATTGCAAAAGTCAAGTTTGGATGAAATAAAAGCATGAACAAGAGAAGCAGCAGCAGAAGATGAAATGTAAGGTCTAATGGAACGGATACGGCGAAGATGAAAGTAACCCGATCGGCATACAGATGATATATGGTTGCTGAAGTCAAGATGTTTGTCAAATATGACCCCTAAGTTCCGAACCGAAGAAGAAGGAAATATGTTAATACCATTACAATTTATGTTAATTTCAGGAACAGGGCGAGTACGATATTTGGAAGAAATAACAAGAAGTTCAGTTTTACTAGGATTTAATTTAAGTTTCATCATTGAAGACCAATTTGTTAATAGATGAGAAACATGATTCAAATAAGGAATATATAACGGACAGAAATGCTTACACATAGTGGAGCTATGTTTAAGCTGGAACAACATTGATCACAGCTTAGATATCATAGTAAATAATATTTAAATCAAGTTTCCTGCATTCCATATCACAGTAAACACAATACAAAAAATACCTATAACATGATATATGTGACCGGCTCTGGCAAAACCAGGTGTTTGTAGGAAAAATTTAAAATTGAGTTTTTGGTATTTTTAGATTCTGTGTAAAGTATTCTTTAAAAAAGTGTTTATTTGATGGAAATTGATTATTAGCAAAGTTTTCAATTAATTGGATATTCAGCCATTGATTGTAGGATTTGAGAAAACAGCTTCTAAAGATTCCAAAATCAATAGTTTATTATAAGATTTGTATTTTTAAATTGTTATTATACTTCTCAGTTAGATTTAGTGATTGATATTTTGCAGAAATGATGTTCAATATATCTTCTTTTATGAATGCAAAAAACCTGAAAATGTTTAAAATTGTGATTCTCAAACATTTTGGATACTTGTGCAAAAATTTGAATAAATAAATGTATAAAAATATAAAATTAACATGAAATAATACATAAAATATCGCCTTCTCTGCAATTACTCCGAAGCATTGGAACTCCCTCCCACTGGCACTAAGGAACTCTTTCATCATCATCATCATTTATTTATGCCAGCAATTTGCAATTTATATATATATATATATATATATGAAGGAGGCGTGTCCACGTGTGTTTCGAAACATATTTAGAATATAATATAACGTAACAGTAAAGAAACTCCAATACGTAAGATGTTGACTTTAGAAACACTAAAATTTATTAGGCGAATATTTCGGCTACTCCTGTAGTCTTTGTCAACGCTTGACATAAAATGAACATATTGAGAAACTATCTTAGCAATATACAATTTGAGACACAATACGGTAATTAAGTCAAAGCAAGTCGGCATACGTCTATAAAGGATTAATGATAATGAACAAATAAACAGTGATAAGGGTGAACAATGAATGAGCAAGTGGTGGACTGTGGGAAAGCATTACTATAGATAATGCATGGGGGAATTCATGCATGGTTAATGCATAAGCTAAACATAAGGCATAACTAAAATGAAGAACAGGAAGCGGCTATGAAAAAATAAATAAAAAATAAAAAAATTAAAAAATTATATATATATATAAAATTATACAAAGCAATATTGTAAATTAAATAAATGTGGGTATATAAAAGTATTGAAAGGCAAATAAAACATAGTTGTAATGATGGGAGCAAGAAGCCAAAATGATATAGGCCTACGTAGTATTGTATAAGGCATATAATATATATAGATATAGTGCATCTTGAAAAAATGAAACAGATAAGTTCTACAATAGTATAAGCTAGAGTGAAAATACCAACAATAATATATAATGAATAGGCCTAACCTAACAGAATAATAATAATAAAACCAGAATAAATAGAAATAAAATTATAATTAAAAGTGACCGAGAACTAAGAGAAGAATATTTAGCGGCAGAAGGAAAATTCACTGATGAATCCCAAGTCTTTATTGAGGCCGTGAGTGTGTGTTTTGAGTTTTAAAATCCATTTCAGTTCTTCTCGTTGTCTGTGTTCAGTAGAGCGGAAGTTACTGGCTAGGAGAGTCACTTTGAGATGGTGAATATTGTGGTGGTGGGGAGTTAAAGTGTTCCCCTACAGGGAAACCAGGGGCGTTATTGCGGATGGAATGTTTATGGTTATTAAATCGTAGGCGGAATTTATTACCCGTTTCACCAATGTAATGGCCTTTGTTGCAAAGTGTGCATGATATAAGGTAAATTACATTAGTAGAATCACAATTTAGAGGTGGGGGGGGGGCAGTTTATAGTCAGATGTGTTGTTAAGTATTATTGATCTGTTTGTGTTAATATGGCTACAGACCTGGCAGCGAGCTTTATTACATGTGGTGTTACCGTTATGAGTGCTGGTTGTACGATGTTTAGATGGTGCAAGAATGGATTTAAGGTTAGGTGGCTGTCTAGAGTAGCAAGGAGAGGGGGATCCGAGAACAGGGGCTGGATAGTGGTGCCATTTTGAAGGAGGGCATAATCATGTTTTAATATTTTAGATAGTTTGTGAGTATTAGGATTGAAATCAAAGACCATGGGGATGCGTGCAGTATTAATTTTAGGTTTGTAAGTGAGAAGGTCAGAGCGGGTATGAGTGTTAGCTTTCATGATACATGATTTTATAAGTTTGAGGGGATAGCCGTTATTAAGAAAGTGGTCAGTAAGTTTGGTGACGTTAGTACGGTAGTTGGTAGGATCAGAGCAAATGCGTTTACAGCGAAGCATTTGGCTGTAAACTATAGATTGTTTAAGTTTGTTAGGATGTGAGCTATGAAAGTTAAGGTATGTGTGATCATCGGTGGGTTTAGAATAGAGAGATGTGGAGATACTGTTGCCTGAAATGGAAACATTAACATCAAGAAAGGGGATAGAAGTGTTAGAGTATTCCATAGTCAATTTGATAGTGGGGTGAAAGTTGTTACAGTGAGTGACGAATTTAGTAAGGTTGTCAAAACCATGAGGCCAAATGAAAAAAATATCCGTCAATGTATCTATAAAAATGCAAAGGGTTGAGATCAAAGGAAGAATTTAGTTTGTGTTCAAGTTCGGCCATAAATATGTTGGCGTAACTAGGGGCCATTTTAGTGTCCATGGCTGTACCTTGTGTTTGTAAAAAGTGCTGATTATTAAATATTGTATTATGGCTGAACAGTGTGTTAATTTTATGAAGAGCGTGTCTGCTGTTTTAAAAGCGCCGTTTTCAAAATAAAGTTATAGTGATTATATAAATAATAGTATGCAATAGAAACAGCAAATTATTTTTAAGATTATAAAATATCACCTTTATTTTCATTGTCATTCGTATTTATACAGGTTGTACAAACAATTGAAATTAAGAAGAATCATTTTTTAATATTGTTTTAGTGAACAACTTTTAAAGGTCGTCATAAAAGGGTGAAAATTATTCTTTTTTCTTATTTCTATATTTCTTTATTTATTTAAAACGTGACGAATTAACGATAACTGAAAGAAATTCTAATTCATTCCAATAATTTACGCGAGCACGGAATTTACGTGAGCACACATGCGCGCAAATATTCGATTATATATGAATTTTAATATGCTTGTCCATACAAAGTGATGTGTTGATCGAGAAGATTATGACACAAAATGGACGGTGTATACCACGTGACTTTCGCAAACCAATGAGCGAAATGTCTCAATTCTTTATAAATATGGCTCTGACCCGTACTAGGACCAAGGGCCATGATAAAGACTGAATACATCACCCACGATGGACACTAATTAAAAGAGAACTAGCAAAAGGATTTTTTTGTTCTAGAGTGG
This sequence comes from Anneissia japonica, assembly GCF_011630105.1. Taxonomy (NCBI): domain Eukaryota; kingdom Metazoa; phylum Echinodermata; class Crinoidea; order Comatulida; family Comatulidae; genus Anneissia; species Anneissia japonica. Next base: position 228,448 of record NW_022684560.1, on the reverse strand, counting down.
ATTTTTGATATGCCATTAATAATAGAATCAACCTTAAAATCGTTTTTTGCCTATTTTTTTTATGAAGTTATAGGCGATTATATACGATTTTACCATGACGTCACTGGCGAAAATGTAACAAAAGGTCGTGTAAATAGCGCGGCGTAGGGTATCTACCGCGTAGGGTATCCGCCGCGTACGATCTTTGCGTGCATGCTGTAATAATCACAATTCACAGCCATGGTTACATCATACACGCAAAGATCGTGTGAGAATGGAACACACAACCTCCATGTCTGCTATTCATTTGTTTTTGATTTTTTGTCTTGTTTATGTGCTTTCCTTTTATTACTCACCTTTGTTCCTGTCTCTTATACACATCAGGGAGGTAAACCGCGGCCCCTAAACCATAAATGCGATAAACCTAGCACCACACCAAGTACCAGTTAGTCAACTCTGATCATACTAGAAAATATTCTTTGTATATATACACTACAGGTTAATAATACGCATGGTATTAGTGTCAAAAATGGGCCGTGGGCCAAGAGCGTTAATTTTTTGTCTAAAAATGTAGAATTAAATTTATAATAGATTTTTGATTGTTACTATCTTCATAACTTACGCACTTTTTTTTAAATAGACAAAATGTTTTAAAAATTCATTATGCAAATTACAAAAAAATAGACCAATCATGTTACGGGAAACCGGGTGGTTGTGTGTTCAATTCCCACACGAACCAATTTTTTTTTTTTTTTTAAGGCAGTTAAGTTAATTGTGGATAATGAATAGGCAACCTGGTTGTTGTGTGTTCGATTCCCACACGAACCAATATTTTTTTTTTAGGCAGTTTATT
>NW_022684560.1:226560-227604 GCF_011630105.1 Anneissia japonica | reverse complement strand
GATTCCCACACGAACCAATTTTTTTTTTTTTTTTAAGGCAGTATATTTGATGGTGGATAATGAATAGCAAACCTGGTGGTTGTGTGTTCGATTCAAACACGAACCTAACTTTTTGAGATAGTGGGTTCAATCCCCACACGAGCCAGGTTTTTCTTCTTTTTTTTAAATCTTCATTATTGGCTAGTATTTAAGGACGTACTGTGTATTTGGTACGATAACACTACACTCATCATTTCTTGAGGCAAACTTAGCATTTTTAGTGGTTGTTATCTGGCTAGATAAACTGGAGGTTGTGGGTTCGATTCCCAGTAATTGGGGACGTACTGAGTATTTAAAAAGTCCACTGAATAATCTCAGATATCATAGTATAATACAAGACCATGCATAATTGACCCACAGCTGTATATTGCATCTTTACATTTCTTTAGTTAGACCTTTTTTTGATTATTCCAGTGTTATTTATACTTTAATTCTATTTCGTTCTTACAAGCCCATCAGATTGAGAGAGTCAAGTCTAAGTTTTTATATTTTTTAAATCACAATTTTAAAAATGACGATATTGTTTCATACACACTCCCCTCACTTAGAGAAATATTTTTGATATGGTTTTTCTTTTTAAATGTGTTAATTCTATTGTTGATACTATAGTTTATGTTCTTTATTCCCTCTTAATATTAATACGCCTGGTTTTGGCCGTCGTAATGACCTATTTTTTGTTCCCTTAATAACCTTTCGCACAATTTTACGTCAGTCGATATTTTTCACCAGAGCCTTAGTTTATTCAAAACCAGCTTATCGCAATCTTTAATCCATAATACCAAGTGGCTTAATTTCTGGGTGGGTTAATTCCTTTATTCCTTTGTTTGTCTTTTTCTTTGTTTTTGTCTTGTTTGTGTGCTTTCTTTTTATTACTCGCCTTTGTTCTGTGTTCTGTATGTATTAGAAAGTATAATACATACTCCAAGTATTGAAATACACGCCATCGTGTTGGGATTCAATATTTCGACATTAATTATGTCATCATCAGGAATGAAAAATTATCCA
>NW_022684560.1:225579-226443 GCF_011630105.1 Anneissia japonica | reverse complement strand
CTAATGATCAAAGATACCTACAAAAACAAAGAAAGCTCTTTTGAAGCTCTAAGCCCATTGTTAAGCAAAGGGTGTAGTCTACGTATAGCGAACGCTTCTTTAAACAATAGGAGAGACCAGTTTCGGGAGCGGTCAATAATGCTAGTACTAGAAAATATTAAACCTAATTTATTACTTACATTACAAACGACATTATCATTTTCAAGTATACCCTGTAATCCTAAAACAAATTGGAATGCCTCACAGTATTTAACATGATCAAATATAACACTATCAGATCAGGGAGAATGTTCTTTAAGTCTAGTTATTAAGCACCTATCTGTCTTACCAATATAATCACTATTGCAGCCTGGACATTTAAAATGATAGGCAACAGAACTTCTGAATTTATGAGTTCTGAGTTATGAATTTTACCTCTTTAATTAAGTGTTTCTTTACCTTATTTAAACATCTACGTAAAATGAACTCACCTGGTTTTCCTAGATAAGGCAATCTAACCCAAATCTTAATCAAGCTTTCACCAGTAGGCCTATGTATACATTTAGGTTCATTTAATTTCTTAAGTACATTATTAACAACTTTTAAAGGGTACCCATTCCAAGACATAAACTTCCTGATGTTACTAAGCTATGTTTGAAGTTTATCAGGAGTACACAATCTGTGGGCTCTAGAAACTAAACTACGAATCCAGGAGATCTTATGGTTCCATGGAGCAAAGCTATCATAATGGACATAGTGACCTGTATGTGTATTTTTACGATATATACTCATGCTTTCTACACTGTTGTTAAATTGTAAATCCAGAAAGTGTACTGTGTCACTGTTTTCAAATGATTCAAAAGTAAAATTTATCTGTCTATGAAA
>NW_022684560.1:217456-220520 GCF_011630105.1 Anneissia japonica | reverse complement strand
TGAACGCGTTTAACATTTTGCCATTCACGAGCAGTCAGCCATATGAAAAGGGGAGGAGTTAACTTCCAAACGGAATAAACGGCTCGAACGACAAGCTTCCAAACGGCATTTCACAGACGCGTTTGGGAGCTTGTCATTTAACAATAGTAAACGTGTTTGACCCGTTTCTGTCGTTCGGGATAATTTGTAGATCACGCCTAAATAAATTATATTTCCAATAACTATCACAACCTTCACAATCGATAAATCATTAAACCCCATATAAACACATGAAAATAACAAACAGTTATATACCACTGCATCCGCTCGAAAAAAAAAATCCGCTCGAATTTGCTCGAATTGGCCTTCGCTCGAAGTGGCATCCGCTCGAATTGACTAGTTCCTAGGCTGGGAGATGAAAGGTTGTTGTTTGTTGTTAATTCGCAATTCGCGACGTCATCAACGAGTACAATACATTCAATCCCGTAACCTGTATTGTATATATACGAAGAATTTTTTCTAGTAGGTTGACTAACAGGTACTTGGTGTGGTACTAGGTTTATTGCTTATATGGCTTAGGGGCCGCGGTTTACCTCCCTCCGTTTAGTCATGCTGGATCAGGGGTAGTAAACTCAGCGATCGTGGGTTCGATTCCCACACGGGGCAAGTTTTTTATTAATTTTTTTATTAATTTTTTTAAGGTCGTGGGTTCGATTCCCACACGAGCCAGGTTTTCAAAAAAAAATTTAAGGCATTTTAATTAATGGTGGATAATGATAGCAAACCTGGAGGTTGTGTGTTCAATTCCCACATGAACCAATTTTTTAAATTTGTTTAAGGCAGTTTAGTTGATGGTGGATAATAAATAGCAAACCTGGATGTTTGCTATTGAACCATCTTTTTTTTTTTTTTTTTTTTTTTTTTTTTTTTGGTTTTTTTTTTTTGTGAGCATAATTCCTAGACAGGATTGTTAATTCAATTCATATTGAAATTAGTGTTTTGATGGTGATTTTTTTTTTCATTCAATGGGAGTTCATATATTTTATATGAGAAGAATCTATGAATATTCAGTTTGCCGTTTACTGGGCGGGGTGGGAAAGGGGAATGAACAACAAGATATTTGATTGGTGAACAGCCGAAATGGCAATTTAAAGCCAACGAAGTCGCAAGAGTTGTAAAAATGCAGCCTCTACGCAGTGGGCGGTCAGCATAGCACCAATCGAAAAGTGAAAAATTACGGTGACTTTTTCAAGCAATACAATTGAAACAAATACTAAAACAACCAGGAAAGGATTGCCTTCCAAAACAGAAGGCAATACAAAATTCCGACAAGTATTTGCTGAGATAAGACTGTGGAAAGACAAAATATGACCTAAAAACATCTAATGTCAGCGTGAAACACTTTTGCTATGCTATTCTCGCTCTTAAACTTGGTTGAAAATGTTGCAAGAAAAACATGTAGTATTTTTAGAGCTTTTGGAGAAATATATATGGCTGATAATTTTACGTTATTTCGTCAGGTCGAGGTGTTTTCACATCATTTGACAATAGGCTGATATTATTTTCACTCACAATAGTGTAGTCGCAATATTACTAATACAAAAGTGTGAAATTCAAAAAAGGAAGAAAAGCAACAATTTCTTGATTGATTTTAAAAGTAGTGTACATGAAAGACTGAATTAATCACATTTTTTAAAAAAGTCTAAAAAGACTAAATTAATCACTGTTTTAAGTTTATCTTATTTGTTTTTCATGGTTCGAATTTTGAATACGTCACAAGCTAATCAGTAGTTAATAAAATTAAATCATTATTTTTATGAATGTTAGTTTGCACTAAATATATAAGCGGGCATAATTATGACTTAAAGTTTTTAAAACTTTTTATGATGAGTATTTCAGTGGCAGATTCAAGGGGCCCAGCCGGCCCACCATCCCTAATTTTTTTTTTCGAAATTTAAAATTGGAGAAAAATGAAAATTATATTCAAATTTAGTCTGAGAGTGCCATTTCCGACCAACTAGAGGTGCCATAATCGTTAATTTTCTTACCTCAGCCCCAACCATAGTGGCGTTAAGGTGGTATACACTCTCCATCTGTAAAAGTTCCTCTCTGGGCCCAGCTCTATTTCAAATTACTGGATTGGCCACTGGATATTTTAAAAATTTCGTATGGAAATAAATGTTAATTGCATTGCTTAAAATCAATTAAAAGGCTATAGGCGCCAGAGCTGTCTCTTATACACATCTAGATGTGTATAAGAGACAGGTTAGATAGTTTCTTAAACTTAGTTGAATCAGAGAACAAGTTCGTCATAGATGTGATATAATCAGTTTTCTTCATTATCGCAACACCATTTCCTTTATCAGCTTTAAGAATTACATACTTATTACGTAAGATTTTTAAAGTATTAATACGTTTGGCATCATAATTTAAATTTCGGTTATCAAAGTCAAAAAAGTTACATGTCATTGCACGAATTGAGTTCTTAATTTTCTCACGTTTAATAAATGATTTAGGTAGAGCATCAGCATTATTAATTTGTTCCCAAATTGATTCATTACAATAGTACAGTTACACACAAACAACAAAGACAAAACAGATTACAACAATAAAAACACAAAAGGAAAAGCAGCAAAAAGAGGCTTAGGCAAACAAGTAAGTCTTGAGTGTGCACGTTTAATTAAAAATATTAAATCTAAAATAGCTCTAATGTCAGTTGGGGCATCATTCTTATTGTAAGGCCTTGTATATAGGCCTACATAAAAAAAAAATTGAGTAATGGCATAAGCACGTATTCTTTTTACATGAACCGATAAATCCCTTAACAGAAAGGGGATTCCAGGGGTTCTCCCCAGGAATATTCTGATTCCTTGATGCCGGGAAATGAGCTTTCCCGACTTCAGAGGTGTCTTTTAATGACTTATAAATATTCAAGGTTTCCCCTCTTGAAAACGATTCCATGAATCAATGAACCCCAAAGAGAAGAGGGTCAGGGTTGCATCCCTGGGAAAACTTCGATTTCTAGATGGCGGTAAATTTTTCTCTTCTTATTACAGTAAATAGGCCTATTGTGTGTGTACCGGTA
>NW_022684560.1:211583-217291 GCF_011630105.1 Anneissia japonica | reverse complement strand
TGTTTTGATGCGGCACAAACCTAGACTCTATTCTATTTCAATGTTGATTAATCTCGAAGTTTAGTGTAAAAGAATATATTTATTATATATGATTACAAGGCTCTTTAAAAAAGGTATTGTATTGTGTACTGTATATCTGTAAAATATTGTTTTCTCCGTGTTTTCTCTAGATTGCTGTTCAATGTATTGCTTTCACCCCTTTTCAAACAGCGAAGCACATGTTTTGTTGCGTCGTTGATTAACCATGGACTCTACCATTCCATATGGGTTATTAATTTTATAATAATTTTTCAAAATAATTAAATTTAAAATGTATATTCATTAAATCGTTTTTAAACGCTTGAATGTACCAAATGACTATGTTATTTTACTACAGGGATTTTAATTTCATTTATAAAACGCACTGGTAATGTATAAAAGTAGTTTTCAATTGTTGATACGCCACGGCGTATCAAGTGGACTTGGAACGTCTTCCTTGCAGTGTACTGCATCGCCGGCTGGAAGTTTAGGGCCTGTGGTTTTGACGTACTCTACAAAGTAAAAGTTAGACGCTTGACTCTGGTCCTGTACTCAATGGGCTATGGGATATTTACTGAATTACGATCTCTTCACATATTATCATTATTTCATTCTTTAAATTGCTTTTTCTATCCATTGATTTATTGTCTATAATTTGTTCCGATATAATAGTTGGGAATAACCTTGCATTTAAAATATATTATGGTAGGCCTATATAAAAAAATAAGTGTACAATAGGCCTACTATTTGTAGTCCTATTCATAATAAAATACAGTGACCGCCAATAAATACTCAACATATACGATGAATATCAGAATTTAGTGCAGTAGGCTAAGCTAGGGTGGCATTATTTTTTCCCCATTTATTTTCATTCATTCTCTGTAGGTCATTTTGAAAACAGACATTGGGCCTGGGTGTAGAGGAATGGTGTTTTAGGATACGGTAGCCATTTTTTTGCCCTAAATTATTGTTGTTAAGCTTCCAAAATGAAAAAAAAAAAACAAAAAAAAAACCACTAAAATAAAGGTATTGTGTTTAGATCAGATTATCATACAAGCATATACAAGCGACTGCACACACACAGTAGATCTTGATCACTAATTAGGCCTATGTTCATGTAATAAACTGTTTACGCGTATAGTAATAAACTGTTTACGCTAATTAACTTTAATTTATGTTCTACTGAATGAGCTATTCTTGTTTGATTTTTAATTTCTGTTTGTCACTTCCTTGTTGTCTTTATTGTAATTAATTAATTTTTATCGTACCAAATCCATTTTCAAATATATACAAATATAAAATATTATTGAAAATGAGACTTAAAGAAAATAATAAATACAAGATTTAATTGCACGCAAAAATTCAGAGACTGATATTTTCTTAGTTTGTTCTATATGCTTTTCCATGGTAACGTCGAGTCGTTATCACTGTGCGCCGTACAAAGGGTACGGCTATGCATAACTCGACCCGCAGCAAGATCAATTACCCCTAATAATAGTCAATTTCTATAGCAGCAGAACCGTGGGACTGTTCCTATAAATAGTTCTAGAAGAAGCAGGTACTGGCATTAAATTGCGTTTATCCTGTCACTACGAATTTATTCCTCCATACTCATGGCAACAACATGAGTTTGGCCTGGTTATAACACTGGGCGGCGTACAAAGGGTTTTAGCTACGCATAACTCGGCCGGCAGCAAGATCAATGACACGTATACTTTGATTCAGTCTGTATTTCCATATCAGCAGAGCGTGGGAATGTTCCTATGAATAGTTCTAGAAAAAGCAATATACTGGCATTAAATTGCGTTTATCCCGTCAATATTCATGGCAAAAACATGAGTTTGGCCTGATTATAATACAGTATAAAAGTGTATAGGAAATTTCAGCGGGTTTCGAGTCTTGGTATTCGACATTTCGGTTTTAAATTTTACTGAATAGCTCAATAACAAATGACAGGATATAGTATATTAAAATTAATTCATAATAATGAATGAAACTTATGACGAAACATAGAAAAGAGACTTTTTAAATTACCTGTCTCTTATACACATCTAGATGTGTATAAGAGACAGATATAAATGTGAGAAAACGAACCCTAAATCGCGAAATGGAATCGTCCAAATTTTTGATCAGTATCTTGAACCACTCGTCGTCAACGCGAAGAGATTTTAATCCCCAACCACGCGTTGTAGACGGGTATACGCGTTGCTTTATTTTGCGAGGCTCCCTAAACCGGTACCAGCTGCTCTCGTCTGTCCACACGGGCTGTATGGACCAGTACACCCAGCAGCGTAGCGATGTGTTGACGGGCCCCAGTGCAATTTATAGGCTACCGGGTAGCAGCTATGATGAGACCATTTAATCAGCGTGACCACTCACAATTTTTGATATACCCAATGACTGGGTCGAAATTACCCAAGATTCATCAAAAATTGCCCAAAATTACCCAAGCTTCTTGAAAATTTGAAAAAACGTGTTTTTCGCATGTATAGTTTCCCTTTTAGTTCAATTTATAAACCATTTTTTATTGTAATTGTTTGTGTTAATTATTAAAATTAATATTCACGGAGTGATAATACAGATAGAAAAAAAAGCTGTCAGTCGGCCAGTGTTATAAGTACATCAGTGATCAAGTGTTATTATTTAATGCGTTAATTAAGTAAGGTCAATTGCAACGCAAATCACAAATAAACAATTCTGAACCCATGTTTATAGCAATTAACAGTCAATTAACAATGTTATGTGCACTTCGTTGAGTTTTGCTTAATTGAATGGACTGACATACAGGCCTACTTTGTTACTTCTTAATTCTTCCTCTATGACAAAAATATTTAATTTTCTTAGTAAAAATAAAATACCCAAGGATTTGAACGGAATACCCAAGAACCCAAGACCAAGTCAAAATACCCAAGATCTATCTTGGGTAAATACCCAAGCAGTGGTTACACTGCCTTTAATATTGGAGAAGCAATTACTGTAGGCCTACGAGCTGAGTCCACACCTCGAACGCTTTGATATTTCAGTATAAAGAAATGTAACTACTTTACATTAACATTAAAAAAATACAAAACAAATGTTTGACATTGTGAGACAGAAGCAGCATTGGGTGGGCCCAAGTCCCTTTTTCTGATTTTTGAAAATTATAAAAGATGGGGAAAAGGAGTTTCAGACCATTTACAGCCATCTAGATCTCCGTTCCGCAACCTATGGGTCGCGACCCAATGGGTCGCACAATATTCAGATAAAAACAAAATTGATAGGAATAAACGAAAGTGCCACAAAAGAACAACAACTTAATGCAAGTGAGTAAATCTTGTTTTCAAAAAAAAAATCGCTACACGCTATATAAGCTCGGTTTCCATCGGTCGCTCCCCTTAGCGGCGACCGTCTCCGACAGTTGTCGGGAAGTTTGAACCTGGTTAATTTTGCCGACTGCGTTGCAGACGAATCAGTGTGCATTCTAGCTGCCTCGAGGCAATCGCAAAGGCAGCCCGATTCGTCTGCAACGCAATCGGCTTCCCGACGACTGTCGGCAACTGTCGCTAAAAGGGTGAGCGATTTTATGGAAACCAAGCTAAAGGAAACCAGGCTTTAGGTAGGCCTAGGTAAAATTACGATCAAAAAACGTGGTGTCGCATACAATTTTTTTTGATTTTTTAAAAAACTCTAAAAAGACTAAATTAATCACTGTTTTAAGTTTATCTTATTTGTTTTTCATGGTTCGAATTTTGAATACGTCACAAGCTAATCAGTAGTTAATAAATCATTATTTTTATGAATGTTAGTTTGCACGAAATATATAAGCGGGCATAACTATGACTAAAAGGATAATTTTTAAAACTTTTTATGATGTGTATTTCAGTGGCGGATTCAAGGGCCCCGCCGGCCCACCATCCCAACATTTTTTTTTTCAAAATTTAAAAGTGGAGAAACTTAATGAAAATTATATTCAAATTTAGTCTGAGAGTGCCATTTCCGACCAACTACATGTGCCATAATCATAATCATACATTTTCTTACCTCAGCCCGAACCACGGTGGGGCTGAGGTCGTATACATCTCCATCTGTAAAGGTCCCTCTCTGGGCCCAGCTCTATTTCAAATAACTGGATCCGCCACAGGATAATTTAAAAATTTCGTATGGAAATAAATGTTAATTGCATTGCTTAAAATCAATTTAAAGGCTATAGGCGCCAGAAGTTCTCAGGGATTTCGCCCCTGTTACCAAACCAAGACTTTATTTTTCATTTCGTTCCCCCTCCCCTACCCCACTTTCAACCACGGATCGACGTATATTGAATCACGCACTGATTATTCAATATATTTTCATGACAGGTTGGGCAAAATACATATAAGCCCCCTAATTGATTCTCCTGACACAAATCTAAAATATCATATTTAGTTATATTGTATTTAAGCCTTTCCTTTATAGTGTATGCTTTGTAAATTTGATATACTATATTTTTTTGTTTTCCTTTTTTATCACGGCCATGATGAAAAACATGTAAGTTGTTGAGTTATGTTTTCGTGAATAAATAAAGCTTTATTACTACTACGGACAAAATAACTCGATTATTGAACATGTGACAGAAGATTGCCTTTAATGAGTTCGTAGTTGTGGCATTTTAAATTTGTTACTGTATTTGTTTTTGGAAACATGTCGCAATGACTCAGCAGGCCCCCCAAGTCTACCTAAAATCCAATCTTAAAGGCCAGTTTCCCTCTTCCAAAATAAAATATATTTTTCCCAGGAAATCTATAATTTTTCTTCTGAATTAAAAACTGAGAATATTTGTAAAATTTGCTTCTCGAATATATTTTTTAATATAATGGGTAGGCCCCTTACTGGAATATTTGCATGCTTATACGTTAGTGCCGTAATAGGATTTTAATTCATATTAAAGACAAGTAATAAATGTTGCCTCACCAACTTCACTGCGTTTTCAACAATGACGTCGCACCATTGGCGGCATTTTATTTAGATCGTTATGTTTCTCTTGCGGTTAATGATTATATTTATTAAGACCTAACCGTTGACTATTTTTACCACCCTTTTATTGTCTTGTGGTCATTGTTTCCGAGTTTTCCTTCGGGCATTGTAAGTTGTAAACAGTTTTATTTTCTTGAAAATTGTTTTGAAAGTGTTTTCTAGACCCTATTGGAAACAATTCTCTTAGTTTAATTAGGGAATCCATATTTTTTTGAGTACTTTAAAATTACAGATTTTCGAGAGGATAGTGTTATTATTATTTTTGTCACACTACACCAGTGTTTTTTTTTTAACTGATATGTCAGTATAAGGTATTATATAATTTTCACACTGTCAAGACAAATGGAATAGGCCTACCGGCACAGGTTTGAAACAATAGGGAATTTCCGTTATACTAGGCCAAAAGAATGTACAGTGATTTCAAGTGGCACTCACTTAATCTATGAACACTAGTAGAAACTCTCTGGCATAATTTAGGAAGCTTTTTTCATCACCTTTGCTTTCAAAGTAGCCCGTTCATACAAAAACCAACGATTCGGCCTACATCTAATAAGGAGAAAATACGAAGATAAATATCTGATTTATACTCGCAGAGTTCACCTTCACCTCTCATACACATATTTACAGCAGTACAAGGTATTGTATAGCAAGCCAGTTCACATTTATTTTATCATTTACAACTATATACAGCTGCATACCTT
>NW_022684560.1:210727-211553 GCF_011630105.1 Anneissia japonica | reverse complement strand
AGTTTCACAATTTAAAACTATAGTTTATTATTACACAACATAACAATTATAAGGGAAGAACTTGGTGTACACGGAATAGGTTTCATGACATGGTTCCAGTGCTTTGGTTGGTCCATACAAACTTAATAGTATTAACTATATAGACACCTTATGCACAAAATGAATATTTTACAGTACCATATTTATATCCTTTTATAAAGTACAATAAAATTGCTATCATTGCTATCTACGCTCGTTTTAATTTGTTTTGGTTTTATAGCAAACTCAACAATGAAACCCCAAAAGCTTTGAATGTATGACAGAAAATTTTATGGCATACAACAATCACTCTCATCAATAATTATTCAAACTTATTTTACCTATTAATAGAATGAATAAATAAATTATATTTCCAATAACTATCACAACCTTCACAATTGATAAATCATTAAACCGCATATAAGCACATGAAAATAACAAACAGTTATATACCACTGCATCCGCTCGAAAAAAAAATCCGCTCGAATTCGCTCGAATTGGCCTTCGCTCGAAGTGGCATCCGCTCGAATTGACTGGTTCCTAGGCTGGGAGATGAAAGGTTGTTGTTTGTTGTTAATTCGCAATTCGCGACGTCATCAACGAGTATAATACATTCAATCCCGTAACATGATTGGTCTATTTAATTCTAATTTGCATTTGTGTCTATTTAAAAAAAAGTGTGTAAGTTATGGAGATGGTAACAATCATAAATCGATTATAAATTTAATTATATATTTTTAGACAAAAAATAAACCCTCTTGGCCCACGGCTCATTTTTTTGACACCATGACCATGCGTAATATTAACC
>NW_022684560.1:209340-210149 GCF_011630105.1 Anneissia japonica | reverse complement strand
CTTGAAGCGAGGATTTTTGTGTTGTATGGGTTTAAATAATACTATAGCAGTTATGTTTTTAAAAGGTCTGCAGCAAAACATTCCGTGAGTCTTTGTGGGTCAGCAGTGCATTGGTTGGGTTGGAGGACTTGCTATAAAGTGGGGTTTGCTTGAACTATAAAAATCCCCTTCCTACGGGCCTGGTCATCCTACTTGCAGTGTTTGATGGTACGTAACATCAGGTAAACAGGTACCAGCTGCTCTCGTCTGTCCACACGGGCTGTATGGACCAGTACACCCAGTAGCGTAGCGAGGTGTTGACGGGCCCCAGTGCAATATAGGCTACCGGGTAGCAGCTATGATGAGGCCCTTTAATCAGCGTGACCACTCACAATTTTTGATATACCCAATGACTTGGTCGAAATTACCCAAGATTCAGCAAAAATTGCCCAAATTTACCCAAGCTTCTTGAAAATGCATTAAAATTTGAAAAAAACGTGTTTTTTGCATGTATAGTTTCCCTTTTAGTTCAATTTATAAACCATTTTTTATTGTAATTGTTTGTGTTAATTATTAATATTAATATTCACGAGGTGATAATACAGATAGAAAAATACTCTGTCAGTCGGCCAGTGTTATAAGTTCATCAGTGATCAAGTTTTATTATGTAATGCGTTAATTAAGTAAGATCAATGGCAACGTAAATCACAAATAAACAATTCTGAACCCATGTTTATAGCAATTAACAGTCAATTAACAATGTTATGTGCACTTCGTTGAGTTTTGCTTACTTGAATGGACTGACATATAGGCCTACTTTGTTACTTCTT
>NW_022684560.1:197011-209324 GCF_011630105.1 Anneissia japonica | reverse complement strand
TCTATGACAAAAATATTTAATTTTCTTAGTAAAAATAAAATACCCAAGGATTTGAACGGAATACCCAAGAACCCAAGACCAAGTCAAAATACCCAAGATCTTGGGTAAATACCCAAGCAGTGGTTACAATGCCTTTAATATTGGAGAAGCAATTACTGTAGGCCTACGAGCTGAGTCCACATTTCGAACGCTTTGATATTTCAGTATAAAGAAATGTAACTACATTACATTAACATTAAAAATACAAAACAAATGTTTGACATTGTGAGACAGAAGCAGCCTTGGGTGGGTCCAAGTCCCTTTTTCTGATTTTTGAAAATCATAAAAGATGGGGAAAAGGAGTTTCAGACTTCCATTTACAGCCATCTAGATCTCCGTTCCGCAACCTATGGGTCGCGACCCAATGGGTCGCACAATATTCAGATAAAAACAAAATTGATGGGAATAAACGAAAGTGCCACAAAAGAACAACAACTTAATGCATGTGAGTAAATCTTGTTTTCAAAAAAAAAATCGCTACACGCTATATAAGCTCGTTTTCCATCGGTCGCTCAACTTATCGGCGACAGTCTCCGACAGTTGTCGGGAAGTTTGAACCTGGTTAATTTTGCCGACTGCGTTGCAGACGAATCAGTGTGCATTCTAGCTGCCTTGAGGCAATCGCGAAGGCAGCCCGATTCGTCTGCAACGCAATCGGCAAAGTTTAAGCTTCACGACGACTGTCGGCAACTGTCGCTGATAGGGTGAGCGATTTTATGGAAACCATGCCAAAGGAAACCAGGCTTTAGGTAGGCCTAGGTAAAATTACGATCGAAAAACGTGGTGTCGCATACAATTTTTTTTTATTTAAAAAAAAATCTAAAAAGACTAAATTAATTACTGTTTTAAGTTATTTGTTATTCATGGTTCGAATTTTGAATACGTCACAAGCTAATCAGTAGTTAATAAATCATTATTTTTATGAATGTTAGTTTGCACGAAATACATAAGCGGGCATAACTATGACTAAAAGGATAATTTTTAAAACTTTTTATGATGAGTATTTCAGTGGCGGATTCAAGGGCCCCGCCGGCCCACCATCCCAACATTTTTTTTTTTCGAAATTTAAAAGTGGAGAAACTTAATGAAAATTTAGTCTAAGAGTGCCATTTCCGACCAACTACAGGTGCCATAATCATACATTTTCTTACCTCAGCCCCAACCACGGTGGGGCTGAGGTCGTATACATCTCCATCTGTAAAGGACCCTCTCTGGGCCCAGCTCTATTTGAAATTACTGGATCCGCCACAGGATAATTTAAAAATTTCGTATGGAAATAAATGTTAATTGCATTGCTTAAAATCAACTTAAAGGCTATAGGCGCGAGAAGTTCTCATGGATTTCGCCCCCTGTTACCAAACCAAGACTTTATTTTTCATTTCGTTCCCCCTCCCCTACCCCACTTTCAACCGCGGATCGACGCCCTTGATTGTTTATTTCATCACGATAATAACAATTACCCTCAATAATAGTAGTAAGTATAGGCCTAGAGCATTTTTTGCTAGTGTTTTTACACACATGGAATATTCAGTACATTTTCAGGACTGGTTGGGCAAAATTGCACATAAAAGCCCCCTAACGCAATTCCAGGTACACAATAGTTGAACCAACTTCAAAATACCACAAATACAAATGTGCGTGACGATATTTTATTGCTTGAGAAATGTCATTTAAAAATGTATATTGAATCACGCACTGAGTATTCAATATATTTTCACGACAGGTTGGGCAAAATACATATAGGCCCCTAATTGATTCTCCTGACGCAAATCCAAAATATCATATTTAGTTATAATTATTGTATTTTAACAATTGGGTCATTTTGGAGTAGGGGACCCCACTCAGATCTGTAATTAAATACCTTACCAAAAAATAAAAAAGGTCAAGGTTGGTGGACTTGTTTATTGTGAGTGGACCCGAGATCTTACGGTCGAAGTACTTTTATGTTTTAAAGCCGGACGTAGCACTTGGCCTTGTCAGACAATATATACGCCGATAACAATACACAAATTCCACAATTTCGCCGAACTTTAGACTATCAGCTGCTAACCAAGGCAATTCAACAAGAAAATGGTGTCCTACGACCAGGCGATATTGCCTTCAGTTTATATCCAAACCATAATAGTATTCTTAATCGTATTTCTATTATCCCTAAGACTTCTCCGGTCGAATGGGTTACCACCAGGTCCCCGTAGTTGGCCGGTCGTCGGCTCTATCTTTTATTTCGAAAAGGAGAATTATTTGACTTTGAACAAGTGGGCTATGAAATATGGAGACATCTTCACAGTGAAGTTAGGATGGACGACAGCTGTAATTTTGAATAGCTATGATGCTGTGAATTGTACACTGAAGAAGCATGGTGATAAGCTAGCTGACAGACCTATTATACCTATTATACAATTAGGATTTACAATTCCAGGTAAAAATAGCTGAAGTTAGACAGCACAATTTATTTCATATTTTCAAATTTTATTTAAATATATTTAGCACTCAGACTAAAATTTACATACCAAAAGTGGTTTAAGTGAGAAAATGTTTTTATAAATTTAATTGCAAACAACAACTCTGAAAGGAATAACCCCAAAAGTTTTAAAAGAAACGCAATTCATTGGGATTTCATTATAATAGGCTATATTATTTATATGCTGATAAACTCACATTTTCTGCTTAGAATTGGTTATATTTATTTCTTTTACATGTTTAACAATTATATATACATGAAAACCTTAAAAAGTAAAGGGTAGCCGAATGCAATATATAAAAGTAGGTAACAATTTTCATAAATGCATATTTTAACATTTCAATACGGTATACATTATAAACCTCTGGTTCTTATAAGCGGCACCCGGAGCAATTTTTACTAGCCCACGAGAAAAACAGAAAATTATAAAAACATATTCAAGAAAACTAAAAATAATGATCATTCCATGAATATAATTGTTTTTTAATAAAGTGAAAACCAAAACGCAACATTGGGATCTATAATTAAATACCTTACCAACAAATCAAAACATCAAGGTTGGTGGTCTTAGTGGAGGTAAATATGAAATAGCATATTAAAAACCTTATCATAGACTTGTTTATTATAAGTAGCCTGAGATCTCATAGTCGAAGTGTTTTTATGTTTTAAAGGACATGGCACTTGGCTTTGCCAGACAAACCAGGCCCCAGGCAAGGGGGTGCAGAGAGTGTGGTCGCATCCTCCCCTTCTATTTCATTAAAACGTTTTAAAATGGCAAAATGCTATACGCATCATTGTATTTCATTTGCCAGCTCTTTTAAATTGTTGATTATTAATGACTTTGTTACGAAATTTGTTGAGACTTTGATCCATATGAACAAAAAGCTACGATATAGTCTAGGCCTGCGTTGTAATTGACATCAGGTTCCTAACAACACCCAAATGAATTGAAATTTTAATATTTCAGGAATTACGGATTTCAAAAATCCATTAAATATGGTCTCAAAATGCTACTTTACCGGAGATTCTCGGCCTTCGGACCCGAGCGGGGGCCTAAACGGCCCTAGCTATAAGGCTCGCAAGTGCACCCCTCTCCCCATCTAAAATCCTGCCTATGGGCCTGCAAATAACGTAATGGATAAAACATGCCTATTTGTATTAATTCAAATATGTAAGCCTGCTTATTATAAGGCATATTCAACTATTCGAGGACAGCTGTTTTGAATGCGGCAGTTTCCCACTCATCATGCTACTTAAAACCATCACTTTCCAACAAACTCTTTTTTTGCGACGATTAAAATTAAGTGGTGGTGCAAGTTGCGGTGGCAGGACACCCGTCAGAGAGAGCTCCCCCGACGGAGAACCCAACACATTTCGTTAAGGAGAAAAACAAATTACAGAATATGAGGCTGTAAGATCGATTACGAGCCTAAAAGCATTCCAAATTTCAAAATTGTCATAGATTTTGGGACATCGCCCCTCCCTGCCGCCACCACTTTAATTTTGTGAGGATTTTACAGAAGCAAGCAATAAGATCATCAATAAGCAAAATATAGTGAAAAGGTGTCTTCTCTTTTTTTTTTAGAAAATATGAAATCAATCTTATGGTTGCAATAATTATAATTAATGTAGTGTCCTTGTGTTGTAGTACAATTAAAAACATGGGCCTAATAGAATTTGAAATTTTCCTAAAACATTCAAATGACTTTAGGGCCAACAGGAGGATTTTGCCAGTGTCAGCCTTTCTCAGAGTTCCATATTGGGGACATAAAGTAGGCCTATAACATGTTGCTTGCAAATCGGAGAATTTAATTGGTCCATGAGATTAATTCTAAAGTAATTTGGCCCTTCAGATAAATTAATTAAGAGAGTACATAATATACAGTACTGTGATAGAGTGATTCATTCAAATGTACCTTCAATTTAGTTTTTGGTATCTTAAATATTTTACAGGAAGCATTGTTTTCGAAAATGGGCATGCGTGGAACGAACGACGACGATGGGCTTACCGAATTTTACGTAACTTCGGTTTAGGATAGAAAAGCTTAGAAAGTCGGATAAACCTAGAATCAAGCTACTTGTGTCAAGAATTTGATAAATACACCGACTCCTTTAATCCATTCCACTGTGTAAATAATGCACCCCAATTCGTCTGCAACGCAATCAGCAAAGTTGAACCAAGCCTTAATTCCATCAAGTGTAACACGTTGCTTGGGACTCGGAGAATATCTTTGGCCCGTGAGATCAACTCTAAATGTAATTTGGCCCTTCAGATAAATTAATTAAGAGAGATATACAGTACTGTGATACAGTGATTCATTCAAATGTACCTTCAATTTAGATTTTGGTATCTTAAATATTTTACAGGAAGCATTGTTTTCGAAAATGGGCATGCGTGGAACGAACGACGACGATGGACTTACCGAATTTTACGTAACTTCGGTTTAGGATAGAAAAGCTTAGAAAGTCGGATAAACCTAGAATCAAGCTACTTGTGTCAAGAATTTGATAAATACACCGACTCCTTTAATCCATTCCACTGTGTAAATAATGCAGTATCCAATATCATCTGTTCCATTACCTTTGGAGATCGATTCGACTACAGCGATCCAAAATTTAAAGAACTTCTGGGTGGGATGCGATATTTAGAAAAACATATCAGTTTCGTGACCCCAGTGAACGTCATTCCGGTTTTGTTCTACACACCAATGTACAATTTTTTTCGTAACGCTGTGGCATCTCAGAAAATCTTCATTGATGATATTATACATCAACATCTGGAGACTTTCGATTCTGACAATGTTCGTGACATCATTGACGCATATATTGTTGAATCCAAGAGGAAGCGCGTGGATTCAAACCTGTTTACAATGAATACGTTATGGCGGATAGTTCTTGATCTGTTTGGCGGTGGAACGGACTCTACCAGTACTACTATTATGTGGACGATATTATATTTGGTAAACTACCCGGAAGTTCAGAGAAAGGTATGCGATTACGATTGAGAAATAAATTAATTTACTATAAAATGTTACTAAACATAAATAACCGAATTCAGTCTGATCTTGTATAAGTTAAATGGCTGTACCGAAATATCTATAGTTACATGCGTTCACTCAAATCCCATTATGGCATCATCGCCCCGCGCATAATCCTTGCTTTACCCTGATAAAAACACATTTGAATATCTAATAAAAGAGGCTACAGGTATATTAGACCCTTTAAAAAATATAAAGATAATATTAACAACACAACTTAAAACTGCTACTACTATTTAAAAAAAACCGATTAAGAGTAAAGCTGTAAGTATAATCAGTAATGCATAAATTTCATCAATAAATGTGATGGATACGAGATACGAGACTTATTGACGAGTATAACGGCATGTAATAAGTACAAGACCGTACTCTTTCAGGTATAGTGTCGTAATATATATAGTATCTCAAAGGCCATGCCATTGCACACATCGCATACCACCATTTACCATTGCAAATCAGTGCTCATTTATTGTATAATTGAACAAATTTTCTGAATATAAAGTAATATTTTACTTTCATCTGCAGTAAACGGAAATGACAATGGCAGACACAGACTATTACATTTACATTGCAGTATTCAGGTCAATTGATAAATTTAGCTATGAGCCTGTGGCCGCCGTTGAAATTGCAGAACAAATAGACAGAATGAAAACTTCAAAATATAACTTAATTCAATAAGTAATTTAATTCAATAAGATAACCTTTACAGCTACCTTAATATCTCCTTTTATGACTTGCTTAGTTGTCTATTGATATGGGATGTCTCATGGTTCAGTGGATTTTAGGTGGTTATACATTCAGTTACTTCAAGGACTTTTTACTGAAAAGTTCATCGTCCTTGGTTTCTGTCAAGTCCCAGTAGCTTTATTACAAAGTATTATTTATTAATTTTGACACTACAATAAATCATAAATAGAATCCAAATCATTTACTTTACATTATTTAGTAAATATGAAAAAATCAAGTTAGGACAAATATTTGATATTTTGTAATTAATAGCCGAAATGAAAGCAAACGATTCTTCCTCGTTTCAAGAAAATTTTATTTTGTACTGGTTATTATTCTCTTAGATCTTACATTTGTCTAGTTTTGACTTAATTCGTTTGTGTTTGTGTTTTTTTTTTTTTTTTTTTTTTTTTTCGTTTTCTTGGTAGCACCCTTATGCACATTTGTACTTTTGTAAAAGTATCATTTACAAGAATAATAATAATGAAGACGTATATAAAGTTTCTGTTGTTGCCTGCTACGGTATTCCAATCTCATTAGCTCATCAAAAGGTATCATTCACTCAAGTAGAAAAATTCATCTAAAAACTACTACTTTAGTTTTTGGCTTTTGTCCTTTTAGATACTGTAAAGCGTTTCCGATGCGGTGAACGCCAGTGTCGCGTCCCTATTCTTGCACACGATGTTCTGGTCGGTTCTGTAGGCTTTCCGATCCGAAACTTCAGATTCGGTGTGAATGCACCTTAACGCAGGACACCTTAACACTGCGGTCATACGACGCTTGGCCAACGAATCCATCCCTACTCCCTCCCGTCTGCTGATTGTTGATTGCGCCAAAGAACTTAAATAGCAGAAGAATGAGCTGTTCCGCGTATTTGCATTAAAATTGATGGAACATCCGCCCTCCCGCGAATGGGGTAAAATTAGGATATTTTACTAAGTGGAGAAACTACAGAAAATAAACGAACAAGAGCGGCGCCTTTATTATTACTATATCAGAGCCATATATATATATATATAAAGAGATGCGACATTCCGCTCCTTGGTTTGCGAAAGTCACGGGGTACACACCGTCCATTTTGTGTCATAATCTTCTCGATGAACACATGCAAAGTATATGAGTTACGTACATTGCATATTAATTTCACATACTTAATTGGGTTAACAGTTATATTTTATAATTAAAGCCCCATTCCCGGCAAAATTTCAGTTTTTAAGAAAAATCTAATTTTTGTATAATGTTATAAAGGTTTATAAATATAATACGGAATTGCTAGTTTTTAACTGAATTTAGACATTCCTATGAATGAAAAAAATGTAAAATAAGAATGAAATTTGGTTTTTTTTTGTGTTCCACACAAAAAATAAATGCGGATGAATTTTTCATGTTTGATTTTGCGATAGGTCGTGAGAAGAAATATCGTAGGCGCCGAAAACATTAGCCTATCCAACGCTGTTCGGGGAAGACGATAAATTTTGTCGGGGAACAAACAAATAAAAAGAAATATTTACATGTAATAATTCAATGAGACTAATTAAAAATAATTTGCGTTCTGTTATGACAAATGCTCATTTAAATAGCCTCATGATGGTTGGAATACATTGTGATAGGTGAAACAACCTCGACCATGACAACGTGGTTGACAGATTTCATGCAAAATTTCCAAAATATAGAATTTCACATTCAAGAATGAGGATTTGAAAATAAATTAGATGGTTACATTGCATACTCTTTGTTTCTTGCTTTATTCAAAATGTTTTGGTTTTAGAAGCTGGTGTCAACATTAGAAAGCATAGCCTACATGAAGTCATATTATAGCAAATCCTGTCTCTTATACACATCTAGATGTGTATAAGAGACAGCTAATAATACTTAGGTCCAGTGGCGTAGGTATGGACAGTGCAGTCAGTGCACAGCACTGGGGCACGGGGCCAGGCCTACTCGATCGACCGCAGTGTGAGAGATGTGAAAAGTACAAAAACTAATTTCATTAAAGAGGGCGCACTTTATTGACTATAAAGTATACATAAAAGTGAGAGCATTCCAGCGGATGCGATCTACAACCTCTGAATTTGTCTAGTAACAAAGAATTCGTTAAGAAAATGGTAATCCCTTATGAGAAATAGTCTGTATTTCTCATTTTTTAAATTCTTTTACGTAAAACTAAAATTCATGCCAATATTTTCAATGATTTATAATAATTGGAGTAATGCAAATGCATATTTTCTAAAAAAGGTCAGTTTTTAGTGAAATTTTGCCGGGAATGGTGCTTTAACATCACTTAGTATGGACAGCGTATTAGAATTCATATATAATCGAATATTTGCGCGCGTGTGTGCTCGCGTTAATTCCGTGCTCTCGTAAATTATTTAAATGAATTAAAAGTCTTTCAATTATAGTTAATTTGTGACATTTTAATTAACGAAGACTGAAGATCCGACGTATTTTAATTAAAAATGTAAATTAACAAATAAGTATGTATTACGCTCTTCGTTCCCCTGAGATATATGTGTATATATATGTATATATACATATATATATATATATCTTCCTTAATTTTATAAATTTAAAGCATTTATCAATTGCATTATTGCACTGTTTACGTTCATCATTAAAATTTTATTTTTATTTTCTGAAAAATATTTAAGCTAAATAAGAAAAAAAAAATTTTCACCCTTTTCTGACGACCTTTAAAAGTACTTGTTCGCTAAACAATATTTAAAAAATTGATTCTTCTTAATTTGAATTGTTTGTACAGCCTGTATAAATACGAATGACAATGAAAATAAAGGTTATGTTTTATAATCTTAAAAATGATTTACTGTTTCTATTGCATAATATTAATTATATAATTACTATAACTTTTTTTTTGAAACGACGCTTTTAAAACAGCGGACATGCTCTTGCAGTTTGTTCATAAAAGTAACATACCGTACAGCCATAATACAATATTATCTTTGATTGCGCGTGTCTCCCCTCGCGTTCTCTGGTACCGCGTCAGCCGACGAGTAGTCAGCGCGTTATGTGACCGGATTTTAAGCGCGCTTACTAAATAAAATAATGTTAATAGTTAAATGACATGTTTTAGCTTGAATTCCAATATGTGCGTTAAATGCGTAATTTTTTATATTTAAAGGTTCAGAAAGAGGTAGACGAAGATTTAGGCCAAGAAAAAGAGCCGACATGGGAGGACCGTCAGTCAATGCCCTACCTGGTGGCTACAATTATGGAGGTACAACGGCTAAGCAACATTGCGCCACTAATAGCACGATCTACGACCAAAGATATAGAAATAAAGGGTTACAAAATACCAGCTGGTTCTATGATATTGGCAAACTTGTGGAGCGTCAGCCATGATTCAGACTACTGGGAAAAGCCTTTTGAGTTTAAACCGGAGAGGTTTTTAATAGAAGACATGAAAACCTTGAAAAAGCAAGAGACATTTATGCCTTTTGGTACTGGTACGTATGTATCGTATTATGCACTGCACCCAAACAGCGTATACCTTACTCGCGCGAATAAGCGCCCCGTTTGAATAATTTGAATAAATGCTCCGTCAATAATCCAATCAATCCTGGGACTGTGGATGTTAGCGGAGCGCCAGGGCCCAAGGACGAGGGGCTCCGACATTGTACTTTAAAAAAATATAATTTAAACATTCAATGGGGCGCCGACAGCAATAAAGCTAGGATTCTGATGTTTGACATTTGTTTCTGATTTTGTGATCAATCTGCTTTGCATTATTAAAACATTTTTTATTTCTCACTAAAATATTCTTAGTATTTATTAACACCTACATAAAGTACATAGGACATAGGCCTATACCAGTTCCGAAAGTTGGCCTATGTAATCTATGTTGGTTTTGTCATAAAATTGTCTGAAATATTTCATCTGTTATGTACCATTCTATGTTCTCTGACATCTCAGTTAATAATTCATAAATTCCATAAGCTCTGCTGAGCACAATTGGGCGAAGCCCTATCGGACCCCACCAGGGGACTTCACACCAGGGGACTTGACCCCTGGACCCCGACCTAGGCCCTACGTGGGCCCCTGGCCCCAACGTCTGTTTGCTTGCTCCGCTCGCAAAATTAACGCTCCCTTCGCTCACTTATTATGACTTCAACAGTCAACGCCAGGGCCCCACGGAGATTATAACTGATGAGCTGTTTTTTTAGATGTATGAATACAAATCTGCACCCCTACTTTGGACGACCTTTATCTGAAATATTTGTTCGTGTATTTCCTGAGCTGTAATTTTAATGAGGTCTGACAAAAGTGATGTGCGTCTTAAACTTGGTTCGCGAAGTAGAAACGTTTTATGTTGTGTTTGGCAAAAGCTTTTCTTATTGATGGGTTAATATGTTCTGTTGAAGACACTGTGTAAACATCAATTTATTGGTCAAAACACGTGGCCGCATTTAAAAATCATTAGTGGTTCTGGTTTACTATTCTAATACAGGTATTTTATTTACACTGAAGAAACAAACGTTAAACTGGCTTCACAATTCGATATCATTTAACATTAAATTCTGATTTATTTTTCAGGTCGAAGGGTATGTATTGGTGAGCTTCTAGCTAGAATGGAACTTTTTCTTTTCATAATGAACCTGATGCAACGGTTTACCTTCAAGGTGCCCGATGATAAACCTTGCCCCTCTGTAAAGGAGTGTGTCCCTGGTATAATTCGATCACCGAAGCCATACGCAATACATGCCATTAAACGATAAAGGATTTTCAAAACATTTTATTACATGTGGTATTGTCTAAAAATCATAATTATTATAAATATTAAAAATTTTCTTGAAAGTTTGCATGGCGAATATCAATAACAAAATTATAAAGCTTTCGGTACACCAGGTGTAAAAATATGGTCTTTGAGTTAAAACCACTCTTGGTTGTCTCGGGGTTTCGGTGAATTACGAGAATTATAAAAGATGACTTCCGTTGTTCTTAAATAGAGGTGGTGGCCGTTGGTGATCCATTGGTTTCCTTTATGAAAAAAGAAAAAAGAAAAAAAAAACATTATGCGTTGACTTTGAATTTGTTATTCTTCTGTGTTTGGTCATATTTAGCTCATGACAGACATCTTTAAATTTTCCTTGTTATTTAAATTTACTCTATCATTTTTCGTAAAGGGTTTTAATGGTGAAGTGTTTTTTTTTAATATATATTTTAATGTATACCGGGTTTACAAATAATTGTTAATGTTTTGATATCCATATGCTTGTACTTTTTTATTCGCCTGTGTTTGGTCATATTTGCTCGGGGCATGGCAGACAATATATTCAAATTTTACTTTTAATTTAAATCTATATTGTATCATTTTCCGTAACCAGTTAAAATAATTGTTTATTCAACTGCTCTGATGTATGCTGGATTAACTAAGTTTTTTATGTTTTGATATCCATATGTTTGTAACTTTGTATCAATTTAAAATAGTTGATAAACAATTATTTATATGCGAGCAATGCAAATTCCTTTCGATGAATAAATGACTTTGACTATGTTTGACTTGTCCTGGAAGCTTTTGTTGTTCGTCTGTGTTTGGTGATTTGAAAAGACGATCCTAATTATTTTCCTTTTTTAAAAGCCCGGATGAGGAACATGGATTTTTGGCATAATGGTAACAATCAACTAGTAAGTCGACAAGGCAAGAACAACCAACACACTTGAACTTGTATATGCTGTTATGATTACTAACTTAAATTGTATTATACACTACCCACGTTTGATTTATACACTGCCCACGTTTGATTAATCTACAACTGAATATGTTGGGAGGGAGGGAAAATAGCAGTTATCAAACGATTTCAGCATCCCTCGACAGGGTAACTGCAGGTGCAGAAAGCCAAATCCCTACTTAATTTATTAAGGCGCCTACGCAGTTTTGATAAGGTTCAGTTTAGCGATTTTTTAAAAAGAGAAATGAAGGACATCCACTAGAGGTCACCAATGGAACATTCAGAAAGTCCATGCAATGTAAAAAATGTCAGTAATTTTACGTTTACCGTAATTAAATTTACTGTAAAAATAAGGGTCACTACCG
>NW_022684560.1:170183-196910 GCF_011630105.1 Anneissia japonica | reverse complement strand
GTATTTTTACAGAAATTTATTTTTAACGGAAATGTAATTTTACATTACGGTTGACGACTGGCGTCCTGGTTGCCAGTATTTTGACGGTAATTTTACAGGAAAATTTTTAACAGTGTGTGAAATCTAAGTCTTGACTAAATGCATTTTCGTTTAGAGCTATCAATTGTTTGAATGCTTTACCAAACTCAATTGTGGACTCCCTTACATTTAACCAATTCAAAAACCGTCTACAAAAACACTGGTTTAACCATCCGCTTTAACCCGATATGCGCCTAAAGAAATGCCAAGATGAGGGACACATTAGGCTATGAGCTTCACGTCTCTATATCCAGGTAGATTTAGGTAGAACATAAATTCCGGGCGCGAATATTTTATTGTACAATTTGTTATTTTTCACTAAAGTAATGTCCCGCCCTGATTTTTTTCTTTCTTTGTCAGATTCCCCTTCTGTTAGGTTTGAATTTATATATACATTTATATATAGGCCTATGTGTACGTATATGTATATATTATAGTAGTAAAGGCGATGAAAAGGAAAAAATAGTCGGGTTAGAATAGGTATGATTTATGAGAACACGAATATTTCGTCCACTTGTGTGGACTCCATTGGCGTAAGTGATATGCATCAGAAATATTTATCTAGGCCTATTTAAAATTTTCCACAAACTTTTTCTGGGTGAATATTAAAAATGACATCATAAGATTTAAAGATTTAACTATACATTTATATATAGGCCTATGTGTACGTGTATGTATATATTATACGGTAGTGGTATAAAAGGCGATGAAAATGAAAAGATAGTCGAGTTGGAATAGGTATGATTTATGAGAACACGAATATTTCGTCACGTGTGGACTCCATCGGCGTAAGTGACAGGGGCGGATTTATGGGGGGGCGGCCCGCCCCCCCCCTTTTTTTGGACGTAAAAAAAGAAAAAAATAGGAAAAAAGGAAAAAAATGATAGCCCACAACGCCTCAAATGTTATTTTCCGGCGCCTAGAACACAAAAATTTCGCCCCTGGGACATTGTTGTCTCGATCGGCCCAAATTTCGGCCCCCATTTCGCCCCCCCCCCCCCTTTTGCACATCTCTGGATCCGCCCCTGAGCGATATGCATTGGAAATATTATCTCTTTAAAATTTTCCACAAACTTGTTCTGGGTGTATATTAAGAATGACATCATAAGATTTAAAATAAGTACATTCAGCAAGAAAACCAGTCGTGAAGCTCTAAGCAGGGCTGCTGAAAATATGACAAGGCTGATGTCCTGCCATTTAAGAAGAATGTGCAAATATGTAATTTCTTGCAGCTTGTCAATCACATGTAGGAATGCTACAAACATCGATTTTGAAACAGAATTCACAAGTTGTGTTTTTTTACACACATCGATGTACTTGTTTCAGTTGAATACTTCTTCAAGAGCAATCTTATTTGTGTTGTAACCTTTATCGTGCAGGGAAACAATTAGGTGATTATATTCTCATCGACTTGTGTTTACAGTAAATTGCGAGCGCATTACTCAATGAAACTGAGTGTGTTGATTGCTACTTATTCTTGACAATTTTTAAGTTTACTTTGTCAAACAACCTTTACCTATTTCTTCAAACTGTTGTACATGCAGTAAGCCCAACAGAAACTGGAAATTTCCAGACTAAACTGACAGTCTAACCCGCATTAGATTCGTTAAATCATAAATATAATGTTTGTCGGTCATATTTCAATTATACTACTGTACTCAAAATGTCAAACCAAGTTTAACTAGTCAAAAACATCTTTAAGTAGGCCTATGGTGTGCTAATCGTAATGAAAAAAAAATTGCTAATCATAATATGGAAAGATTTTATAGGGCTATGATTCTAGAAGTTCGCAAAGTGATAATAATACCTTTTGGATGAAATCATCCCAGCTAGCAAAGCGACGTTGGCCCAACGTTGGTAAACGTTGGCAAGCGTCGGTAAGCGTCGGGGTCGGATATCTGACGTTGGTACAACGTTGGTGTTTGGTTGCAAAATTAGGTCTGAGAGGTTACGTCAAACCAGCATTGGAATTTCACGTTGGCCCAACGTATGAATATATTTGTCGATTTTCCGATGTCGTCCCAACTTTGGTAAGCCGTCGTAAATATTCAGTCTGACTACGGACGTTGGTACAACGTCACGATTTGTTACTAAGATGGTTGGGTACTACCGTTGGCCCAACGTTGGCTAGAGGTTGTAAATATTAGATGTGATTGTAGACGTTGCCTCAACGTCACAGTACGTTGTTGGCCTGACGTCGGTAAACGTTTGAAATAGTGGTTGGTTAAAACCGTTGGCCTGACTTATAGGTTGTAAATATTAGGATGTGATAACAGACGTTGTCGCAACGTCAGAGTACTTTGTTGGCCCGACGTCGGTAAACGTTAGTGAAGATTGGTTACAACCGTTGGGCTGACGTTGGTTAGAGGTTGTAAATATTAGATGTAGCCTAATTAAAGACGTTGTCGTAGCGTCATAGTACTTTGTTTGCCCGATGTCGGTAAACGTTTGAAATAGACGTTGATTACCACCGTTGGGCCGACGTTGGCCAGAGGTTGTAAATATTAAATATGATTACAGACCTTGTCTCAACGTCTGCAGAACGCTGTTGGCCCGACGTCGGTAAACGTTTGGAATGGAGGTTGGTTACAACCGTTGGTCCGACGTTGGTTAGAGGTTGTAAATATTAGGATGTGATTATAGACGTTGTCCCAACGTCACAGTACTTTGTTGCCCCGACGTCGGTAAACGTTAGTGGAGGTTGGTGACAACAGTTGGGCCGACGTTGGTTAGAAGTTGTAAATTTCAAAAAAAAAAATTGGTTCGTGTGGGAATTGAACATACAACCACCAGGTTTCCCGTAACATGATTAGTCTATTCGTTTTCTAATTTGCATAATTTATTTCTCAAACATGTTTGTCTATTTAAAAAAAGTGCGTAAGTTATGGCGATAGTAACAATCAAAAATCGATTATAAATTTAATTCTACATTTTTGGACAGAAAAATAAACCCTCTTGGCCTACGGCCCATTTTTGACACCATGACCATGCGTAATATTAACCTGCAGTGTATATATACGAAGAATTTTTTCTAGTAGGATCAGAGTTGACTAACTGGTACTTGGTGTGGTACTAGGTTTATCGCATTTATGGCTTAGGGGCCGCGGTTTACCTCCCTCCGTTTAGTCATGCTGGATCAGGAGTAGTAAACTCGGCGATCGTGGGTTCGATTCCCACACGGGGCAAGTTTTTTTTAATTTTTTATTTATTTTTTATTTTTATTTTTTTTAGGCACTGCCATGGTGGATTGAATAGCAAACATGGAGGTAGTGTGTTCGATTCCCACACGAACCAATTTTGTTTTTTTTAAGGCAGTTTAGTTGATGGTGGATAATGAATGTGTTGTACTCGTTGATGACGTCGCTAAATAACAACAAACAACAACGTGTCATGTCCGAGCCATAATTATCTGAAATATTTTAGGCCGATGGCAACATCATCCTGATGCAGGGACAAGGTATTGGTTGTGTCACTGTCAGTGATCATATTGTCTGGTGGACATCGGGTCCCAGTGACCCATACGTAGACCATGGTTCCACTGCTCATTTCATTAGGGTGAAATATAAAAAATAATGCTGGAACTTCCAGATAATGGGCAAAACTTGATAAAAATGGTAAATGGTAAAAAAAAAAAGAAAAAAAAAACCCAATTCGTCGGTGAGAAAAAAATGAAAAGTAGACTATATATTTTCTACATATTTAAACCATAGTAGACTCTGTCTCTCAAAAATTGATTAAGTAGAGCCTAAGCCCTGAAACGGCCCCTCAACCAAGAAATTTTGAACGACGCCCAACCACGCCTACTTCGGGCCACCCCAGCATATTTTCCCCCTAAAATTTTCAGACGCTGCCGACGCCACTGCATCTACCTCTGTATTTTTGCTTTTCTTAAGACAAACTTGGTCAGTCAGTATCTCGCCATGACAACATAACATTTTTACTATGGCGACTTGTCAAGATAATTATCTCACCATGACAACATGATATGTATATTATGTCGACTTGACAAATGCATAATTATCCTGACAAGTCGTCAAGTCGAATGGCACTTTGGTGCTTCCGTACTTATCAACCACAAAGCGACTGGAAAATGTAGTATAATCGTACATTGACTTTGCTGGTGGTTTGGAGTCGAACAGCAATGATTTTAATTTGATTTAAATAATAATAAAATACAATGGCTTTTATGATTAGGCAAACCGGTAAATCATTATATCAACATTTGTTTCGTTGCACTCAGGTACAGTATAAATATTATTAGTAGCCAACACAACAATTTCCATTTTCGTCGACCATCATGCTTGAATCCATTCACCGCCAGGCATTTTAAGTTAGCTCTGGTTAGTCTATGGAATGCCGTCCGTTTCGGTTAGCACTAGACTAGGCCTAGGCCCAGGCCTTTTTAAGGGCATAGGCCTATCCTAGGCCTAGCCTGGTGTGCAGGCAGGCCCACCACCTATAGTAGTAAGTAGGTGTGTTGCAATTTAAACACTTGGTTGCCTTGTTAAGAAAAGTGCATGTAGCTTGCTTTATTTTTTATACGTCTGTTGTAGCAAGTTTCAACATAATATTGATCTTGGCATTTGGTGGTGGTAGGTATAGGCTAGGGTAGGGGCCAGGCCTGCACTGCCTACTATTTAATTAATTCTATTTTAGCTTCGGCTACAGTTCAAGCTTGCTAGTCAAAACGCCAATAGCCTAAATCTAAACGGCAGTATGTCAAAACGGCAATAAACCAAAACAGTGCTAGACCTAGCTCGTATTTACCTCGATTTGATGATGGTTTTATTTTAACTGTGTTACAAATAAAAATATAAACATTAAAAGGTACGACTCAAATAGGATTAACAGACCATTCTGAATTATGATCCGCTTCTGGATCATCATCTTTTTTTTTTTTATTCTTTCTTTCTCCCCATTTCTTGTTCGCACGTTATCTCATAATTGCTACAAGCTACGCACACAACCACTTCATCGAACATTTTGGCTTAGCCTGGAATAGTCACGGTAAGGTTTTTAACGTGACCAGTCATGCATGACGTCTTCTATCTACACGCAATTTTGCGTTTTTACATTATCGATCATATCCTAACGAATTGTCTTCACAATCATATTAAGCGAGCGTTAACTTCAGGTTAATCGAATGTATGTACCCTAATTTTATGTGTGCGCTTTATAATGCGCGTGTATGTGTGCGTAAAAAATTTAGAGTTCTTGAAATCACTTTTTTACTAGAGAACGTTTAAGGCCATTGTGAGCATTTCAACATTTTTCAAATTTTCGGTGCAGCGCGCGCATTTTTACACGCGTAGCATGTACGGAAGCTGGAAATTTAGTTTTTCTTACATGTTTTGGGTTACTGACACTGTATTCACATATTTTTATTCTTTTTTGGTCATCTTAGGGCCAATATCAATGTTGTACGCGCGCATAGAACATACAAATCCTTGTGTGCATTTTTGTCGACATACAGTGAAAATATGTTAAAATCAGGCCTGTTTTTAATCAGTTATACTGTAGCTCCATAGGATGGTCAGTGACCCCAATTTTTATTACATATTCTGAAAGCACATAAGTTGTAAATATGATTTTATAGATCATAATGGCTGATCGGACATTGTGACATCATCATATTGCCATCTGAATTTAATAAAACTGAATTTTAGCTATGACGTCATTTTTGAAAATACGCATCGATCATCTCTCAACATTGAGTATGTTATAGCTGAGACAATTCTCTTTCATATACGTGACTTCTTTTTACATTTTGATGACGTCATCATGGTCAAAATAGATGTTTTTTCTGACCCCTCTTATCTTTATTTCCTCAAAATCATATTAACCATTCGTCATTTCTGAAACATATTAAGTGGGCATAAACTTAAGATAAGGGTTGAATGTCATGTACCTTAATTTTCCGTTTGCGTGTCTTAACATGCGTCAACAATTATATGCTTAAACTTATTTTTAATCAGTTATAGCTCCTTGATATTAAGGGTGACCCCCAATTTTTATTACATATTCTGAAAGCACATGAGTTGTAGATATGATTTTATAGATCATTATGGCTGATCGGACATTGTGATGTCATCATATTGCCATCTGAATTTTTAAAAACTGAATTTTTATTTATGACGTCATTATTTTTCTACTCATTTGAACATATCTCGCTTATTCTTGGTTGTCTTCCACCTCTGAGTAGTTATAGCTGAGACAATTCTCTTTCGGAATTGTCCCTTTATTTTTCATTTTGATGACGTCATCATGATAAAAAATAATGAATTTTTGGAGCCTTCTCATCTCTCTTTCTTAGAAGCTGTAAAAAAAATCCAAAACAGAGGGCGGCAGAGCTGTATTTTGACGCTATCAGACTGATATACTTCATACGAAGGGAAAATTCGTTTGGCATTACCAACCAACAGGAGGTTTTAAATTACACTTGACAAGGTTTAATTTCGTGTGCCATTACTGTCCTTGGGCACTTCGTAAGGTGCTCGTATTGTCAATATCACTTTTCAGATAATTTAAAGCACGTTTCAGGTTATTTTCAGTATTCCAAAACTCTCTATAATTTATGCGCCGTACGCTCATTTCCACGCGCACAGCACGTACTGAAGCTGGAAATTATGTTTTGTTACATATTTTTGGTTTGTGACAAGGTATTCATATCATTACCGTGTGCATGTTCGTCAAGATGTACGCTTACACATGCATAAATCTTTTAAAATGCTCAAAATTACTCTTTTTTTAAAACTAAGGCCTAGTTCAGACTAGGTGGATAAACCTTGTTCAACTCACTAGGTTTATCCACCTGCCAGTCTGAACTAGGTGGCTTATCTCACGCCGGGCTGTGTTCCTATAGTAAAAAGGCCTGGCGTGCCACAGTGTTTTTATAAGTCAGGCTTTAATCGCAGTGGGGGAGGGGGGCTTTTATTGACTTCTGGTAAAAAAAATGACCAATCCAATTATGTGTGCTGTGAGCAAGCGTTCTTTTCGAGGGGATTGTTTCGAAACACGTTTCCTGGTTACAGTTCATTAATATGCAATTCTCGCTGCTGGCTAATCCCAGTAGTCTGAACGCCCGACAAAATTTATCCAGGCTTAACGGTGAGCCTGGCGTAACTCAAGCCCGGCTTATCTCTGTCAGAACATAGCCTAATTAGAGCATATTTTAGCATATAAAAATCTTTTCAATCCGCACCGCGTGCGCTTACTGAGGCTCAAAGTGCCGCGGATCACTAAACTCGT
The DNA here is from genome assembly GCF_011630105.1 of Anneissia japonica. Taxonomy (NCBI): domain Eukaryota; kingdom Metazoa; phylum Echinodermata; class Crinoidea; order Comatulida; family Comatulidae; genus Anneissia; species Anneissia japonica. Next base: position 189,584 of record NW_022684560.1, on the reverse strand, counting down.
CCTCAGTGACGAGTTCAAATCTATTTATTTTGGTATATCATCAGTTTAGTTTATTTCACATTATCAAAATATTGTACAAAATAGATAAAATTTGCACATGGCAGTAAAAAACAAGTATCAATAGAAGATGATTCAAGGATGGCCTATGAACGTTTTCTTTAAGAAGTAATTATTTCCAATGTGGTCCTACATAAACCTAATATATGAAAATGTACAAAGATTAAATACAGTAGAAATATATAAAAAAAACCATTAAAATACAAAAAAACGAGGCTAAAACCATTTAAGTCATAGAAAATACGAAAAAAAAAAAACATTACTAATAATTATAATAATAGGCCTGATAACAATATAACAAAATACAAATTCAATATTAAATGATTGGGGAAACACAATATAAAAGCAGTAAACATTCAAATAAATAAAACTTTAAAATACAGACAAAATGAGGCATCTAAACAATTTGTCATGGATGTGTAAAAAATATATTTTAAAAAATGCGATTAAACTAAAAACAGGAAAAAAGGTTCATTGCAATATTTGATTTTCCTACAGATGATCAGGCCAATTTCAAGACGATTCAGAAAATCATAGACTGTGGCACTTGCTCTTGGCATTGATTTTGCTCCTTCGCCATTTTGGTCTATATGCCTGATTGCCCTTTTGGTATTTCAGGGGCAGATCCAGTGGGGGCCATGGGCCCTCCCCCCCCCCCAAATAAAAATGAAAAAGAGAGAGAGGGAGAGAAGGGGGTGGGGGGGAAAGGGGAAGAAAGAAGGGGGTGGGGGAGAGAGGGGAAGAAAGAAAAAAGAGAAAAGGTCATATCTAGGCCTATTTATTACTACAGTACTTCAGTCGGTGTTGGTTTTTGTTGATTACGCTGGCGCGCATCAACAAGGCTCGTGGTGAACATGTGGTCCCCAAATGATAGAATAAAATTACAATCTTTTGGTATAGTTACCGTACATCGGTATTTGCAAATTATATTTATGAGCATATAATCAATTAATGCAACATAATATCCAACATAATAATATATTGCACCTACAAAAGTCATTAGAGTCATTCGGCAAAAAATGTGTTTACGAAATATCGAATATATTTTTCACGACTCCATAACAATAGCAACACAATCTAATTCTTTAGATTAGAATGCTGTGTACGACTGTCTTAGTGTTACTTTTTCAAAAAAATTTGTAATATAAAGAGGGGACACCCCCCTCCAAAATTCGCAAATACCGTACATCGGTATTTGCGAATTTTACTTATGAGCATATAATCAGTTAATGCAACATAATATCCAACATAATAATATATCGCACCTACAAAAGCCATTAGAGTCATTCGGCAAAAAATGTGTTTACGAAATATCGAATATATTTTTCACGACTCCATAACAATAGCAACACAATCTAATTCTTTAGATTAGAATGCTGTGTACGACTGTCTTAGTGTTACTTTTTTCAAAAAAATTTGTAATATAAAGAGGGGACAACCCCCTCCCAAACCCACCACCCAAGTGAGGGCCACCTAAATTTCATCTTTGGTCAGTTACCGTTTTGGTACTTATCATGGCCGTTGTGGTTTACTGCCGTTTTGGTCATTACCGTTTTCATTTATTGCCGTTTGACCTGCTACCCTGTTCGTAACCACTTATGGGATCTAAAAATTTAGGGTGGTCTCAGGATTCGGTCTCCACTTAAAGAGTTAGGTGTATGTTAAAAGATTGACAATTGTTATTTTGGTTCCTTAAAAAAGTGGTTTTGAATTAGGCTGGCATTGACTGGCTTGTGTCTAATAAAATTACCATGCATCTTTAAAGTAAGTCCCTCTCTTTGTTTAAGACTGGTGTAACAATAGCCACTAGGTCCTTACCATTATTCAGACATTACCAGTTTTAAAAGAAATTTTAATATACAGGGTACCTGAAATTGACAGTGACAAATGCAGCCTCTGTGCATTGTATTGTGTGGGTTTTTGGTAGGAAAAGAAGACTTAAACACTGTGGGTGTAATTTTTTTAACTTTTTTTTGCAAAAATAGGGGGCGTATGCCCCTTACGTCCCCCCTAAATCCGCCACTGATTAAATATTAATATACAAGGGTGACAACATTTTATAACATAACTAAAGGGTTACAATTTACTATTACAATGGTTACAAGTTTGCCAATAATTTTGCCAGTAAACTTGTTTATATGTTGTAAAGGCAATTATGAATTGACCTGAAAGTGTGTACTAGTTATTGGGTACATGAGTTGACAAGTACCTCCACAAAACTAGAGTTTGCATGCATTCCAACCCTCCCGATTCTATCAGGAGTCTCCTGAATTTTATCAAATTCTCCCCAATTTTCAGGAAAGAACCCCAAATATGGACATTTATCATAGTCAAAATTTCATTTATTTTTGTACTGGACTTGATTAATAAGGATTGAAAGAAAATTTTATAAGTGTCCCTTGTATTTTTGATTTTTTTTTATCTGTATCTGTATATCTGTAAAGACCTGCCGTATGATTAAGTCCAGGTATGTAGTACAAAATGCTAGATAAATTTTATAAGGAGATGTATAATAATTTGCACTCGTGGAGGATTACAGTGCCTTCTACCGATTTTAATTTTCTCTGGTGCAACACAACCTCTGTACAGTACTGTACTGTTACGTAATTCTTTCTGTTTGATTTTTAGTGTACGCGTATTGGTTTTAGTGGACAGAGACGGCATTATTCAAGCGCATATAATGCTGAATTGTATACAACAACAAAGATAGACAAAAATGAGCCGGTAAGGAATCTATTTTGCATATAAATTGTTACAATTGTTTCAGATTATTGACTTGGATATACTGTATATTAAATTTTCATAGCGTTACGACACAGCTTTGTCATTAAAATGGAGATTTGTCATCTCTCATTTCTTTCATTATTCAATTTATTGCATCTCATTAAAACATTACAAAACAAAAACACAAGAAATGCAAAAAGACAGGAAAATGAACAAATAAATAAATTTTTAAAAAACCCAATAAAATATATGATTGAAAAATTGAAAAAAATGAATAAAAAAAACTGAATGAGAAAAAGAAAAAACATCAAGCCATGTGACAACACATGCGTCTGACAATGACAGAAAAGCATAGAACTCAATCATAGAGTTTCGCTGTGCACACCTCCTAGCAAACACCAAAACGTGTGCGTAATCCTGATTCAGCATACTTAGATGTAAATAATTCAAGCTATATTACTTGCATTCTGCCCGGTACATCACCAATTTTTACTCCTTGTTGGAAAACTTTATCTGTTATTTTTGTTTTTACTTAATTATTTTGTTTGTACCATATGATAATTGAATAAACACCTTTCCCAAATATAAATTTAATTGATGTATTCTATTTTGAATAAATGTCATGGTATTTGTTGGGCATGCATAGTACCCAACATTTCTTAATGTTTTGCTGGAACTTACGTGATCACAGTATATGCTCACTGGCCAGGCTTTTCAGGACAATGAATCATATATATTTTTAGTTACAATGAGGAGTCCTAGAAGTACGCTGTTGATTGATTAATTAATTTATCTTTTTTTATGGGCAGCCCTTAAGGCCAATATATTCTATTGCCTCTATTAATTAATATATCTTTTTTTTAGTGAAATGCGCCACCAATACTAGTGTCTATAAGAGGTCCGACTGTCGGGGTTTCACTGGAATGCAATCCTATCTCAAAAAATACTGCCATGAAGGGGCGTGTCCTTCAAAAGAACGTAAAAGGCGTTTGTATCGAACGTGTGCTGCGAGTCTATAGAACGTATGTTTGGGTTTCGAAACGCAGCACGCTTTCGATACGAAAGCCTTTTACATTCTTTGAAGGACATTTTACTTTTTAACATTCCATTACGTGCATACAAAATAAGGCCGGTCGGACCTCTTGCAGTTCTATATTCTTTGCTGCCATTACCACTAGTAGGACATGTCGTATAGATGGCGCCGTCGGTTGATGATGTATTCTACTGGACCAAAGGTTGTGAATTCGCATCGCTTCTCTTTGTTTTATTTTTTTGTTTGTTTGTTTGATTGTTTGATTGATTAGGCGGCCGTTAGGGTCAATATACTCTACTGCATCTATTATACTGGCCTCATCAAACCTTTCAAGATTATGAGAACTTGTTATAATATTGTTTTTGTTGCAGACTTTTGACAAGATTCTGATTGCTAACCGAGGTGAAATCGCCTGTCGTGTCATAAGTACGTGCAAAGCCATGGGAATTAAAACGGTTGCTATACACAGCGATGTGGATTCAGACTCGGTAAATACTTAGATGCACTTTGTGTTTTGGTTAAAAAAAAATGTAATTGTTTGAATTTTGAACTTAAACATTTGTGATGGAATTATTATGAAAAATAATAAATGAAAGGACCAGAACTTTTTCTCACAACTAAGACCCCTCCCCCTTGATATTCCTGCTATGGTCCCATAAAAAGACAATGCAAATGTATGTTAATTTGTTTTATGAGACTTTCATTTATTACTTTTCTGATTGGTTAGTTGCAGAATTTGATTGGCACTTTGGAAATGTCCATGGTGACATATAAGCTACGTTCACATCAAGACCGGAATTCCGGTTCGGAGTCCGGAGAAAAAATCGTGAAAAATGGGTTCGGTGGTAAATAATAGGACCGTTCACATCAAATTCGTACGATTTCCAATCTGGACACCGGATCCGGACCGATGGATATGAGAGCCATTTTTATCCTGAAATCGTATGTTTTTTTTCCTTGGACCAATCAGCAACAAGCTTGGATAGTTCGAACCAATCGAACGTACGCATACTTAATCCGAACAACTGTATTCCGTGCGCGATATGAACGCAGCGTACAAAAAAACGTAGTAACTCACTATTTTTTGTCCGGACTCTGGACCGGATCCGGGCTTGATGTGAACGTAGCTTTAAACTGGTAGAAAATCAATTACTAAAACCAAACAATATTACAACATGTTTGATTTTCTATTTATTATTTACTGTTTTATCTTTACATGTTGGATTATTTTTTTCTCTTCAGCTTCATGTTCGTTTAGCAGATGAGGCGGTGTGTGTTGGACCAGCGCCCTCTGCTCAAAGCTACCTTGACATGGACGCCATCATGAAAGCCATTCAGGAAACAGGAGCTCAAGCGGTATGAATAATTTTATTTCTTTCAGCATTGAAAATTGGAATATACATTAAATATTAAAATTATTTCACAGAAAAAGGCTGTCTCTTATACACATCTAGATGTGTATAAGAGACAGGCTATACACAGCGATGTGGATTCAGACTCGGTAAATACTTAGATGCACTTTGTGTTTTGGTTAAAAAAAATGTAATTGTTTGAATTTTGAACTTAAACATTTGTGATGGAATTATTATGAAAAATAATAAATGAAAGGACCAGAACTTTTTCTCACAACTAAGACCCCTCCACCTTGATATTCCTGCTATGGTCCCATAAAAAGACAATTCAAATGTATGTTAATATGTTTTATGAGACTTTCATTTATTACTTTTCTGATTGGTCAGTTGCAGAATTTGATTGGCACTTTGGAAATGTCCATGGTGACATATAAACTGGTAGAAAATCAATTACTAAAACCAAACAATATTACAACATGTTTGATTTTCTATTTATTATTTACTGTTTTATCTTTACATGTTGGATTATTTTTTTCTCTTCAGCTTCATGTTCGTTTAGCAGATGAGGCGGTGTGTGTTGGACCAGCGCCCTCTGCTCAAAGCTACCTTGACATGGACGCCATCATGAAAGCCATTCAGGAAACAGGAGCTCAAGCGGTATGAATAATTTTATTTCTTTCAGCATTGAAAATTGGAATATACATTAAATATTAAAATTATTTCACAGAACACAAAATAGAGGAAGGCTTAAGGGGGTGCAAAAGTATGAAAACTACTGGTCGCCAGAAACTCCAACTTTCAAAATATTTAACATCAATTAAGTATACAAATAGCTATAAAGAATAGAAGTTCAAAATTAATATTACATAAACATCAAATGCTCTAAAAATTTCTGAAAATAAATATATCTGTTACAATATATTGGCCTAAATAATGAGGTATATAAATATAAAATTATTTTTAAAACAAATAATGATAGTAATAATGGTGGTATGGTAATAATAATAATAGTGATAATGGTGATATTGATTAGTTTGGATCAGTAGATTTTATTCTGTATTTAGAATACAGGTTACTCGCACAAATTTTATCTAAAGGGCGTGTTTCTGCTAAAAAACATGTTCTTTATAAACGGTTAAATTCCTTCTGAACACGTTTCTAGTGAAAAGTGCAACTAATAAAAACACAGTAATGCGAGCATTGGCAGGTGGGCGGAGCTTAAATGAGGGTCACCAACGGAAGTTGAAGCTGACCTTACTTCTTATGATCTACAGTGCATGCTGCGAAAGAAATAAACAACACACCACGAAAGTATGAAAATGAAGTATGGTATGATCTTCAAGCATGTCATCCTATTGGTTTAATTTTTTTTCTACGTTTCAAATTTCCTGCGGACATGCGATCAAACCAACAAAGAGGTCAATTTGGGTCACTGACAGTTCATGAATAACACGGTATTGCGTTGCAGCTGAAAAGTGTACCACAAAACATGCGTTTTCTGAACGCAAACCCTAGAATGAATACGTGTAAAAACACACATTTTTAGAACGCATTCCTAACGGTGTTTTTGTTTTGTAGCTCATTTCTATTGGGGAAAAAACATGTTTTTTAATATCCGTTTAAAAACGCATTTTTTTTTGCTCAGCAGAAACAGGCCCTAACTCATACACATAATTTTGGCTGTCTCCCATAGTTGGCTAGCCCGTACCCAAGTTTATCTAAATTTTGGTAAGGGTTCGCCAAAGTGGGTACGAGTTGGAATGGGTACGAGTTACAGTAGGCGACACCCTATATTTTTATACTCAAGTTATTTACACCATATTATGATATCTGTTTAAGTTTACTTGTAATGAGTATTATACATCATTTCGAAGGGGCTCATAACTACCAATCCTTTCAATTTTCCTTATAAATCACAATTTTCCCCCCCCCACAAAAAAAAAAAAAACAATACATGAGACAGAGATAGAGAGTTGTATATTTTAAAAATTTAATCTTCTGCATAAATAAATCAATCTAACAGTAGACATATCTCAATTGATTGATTAATTCATTGAAGGGAAATTTTTTTTTGTCTTTTTTTATAGGTACATCCAGGTTATGGATTTCTTTCTGAAAATAATGAATTTTCAAGGAGATTGGTATGTTTGATTTTATTTGATATAAACAAAAATGTCTCTGATATTATTTTCAATTTCCACTAGTGTGTGGAACTATAATCTGTAAAATAAGGCCTGTTCAAATTGGACTTTTTACAGGGTTCGTACGCGTCCTTAAATTCCTGGAATGTCTTGAAAAAACGTATGAGCATTTTCCAGCACTGGAAAGTCCTGGAAATTTATTATTGTCCTTGAATAATTCTTCAGTGTCCTGGAAATTTGATTATTTACCCATTTATTGTATTTCGCATGATATATACGTAGATTCCAGGTCATGATTAAAATAAACTAAAAAATGTTCGTTTGTTTTTGTCTTTTCAATACTCATACACAATTTAAGTACAGACCGTTGCCCGCATACTGTAGCTGTTTCTCAAAAGTAGGGCGGCATGTCTATAGTTTTACTTTACTCACGCCCTGCTCTCGCTCTTTGACGTTACACAAAGGAGACGCGCGGTGGGTACATGTAAGGGCACTAATAATTTTCGGTACTGTGAAATACATGCTAAATTTGGGCATGTATACACTGTCAACTGATTATGTACTGTACAGCATATTTTTTTATAGCGCAGACAGGGTTATGGCAGCCGAGGCGTTAAAACACGAAAGAGGCAATCTAAGCTAGATGAGTTAGATAATTTAAAGAAGAGTAAGAAAAGATGTATTGCGCTGATATTGAAGGTCTGAAAAAGTCATCCATAAGGTTTGCTGATCAGGCCGAGAGTAAAGGTAGTCATTAAAGTAAAGTAATATGCTGTCATTTTTGTGTTGCTATTCTGTGTTAATTTAGTGCTTGCAAATGTTGATAATTCAATGTACAGTATATATTTGTTCTACGTATAAACAAATGCAATCATCGCAAACACATCGTACGTTAACATTTGCTGTATAATAGATTATAAAAGTTTACATAGGTTTATAATATTAATTATAGATAATAACCATGAATACAGAGATGAAATAAACGACTTCGCAATGTACAATTAAACAAGTTTCAACATTTTAATGACCAATATGTATGAAATGTATGAAATAACAATTAAGATCTCCGCAACGTGCACCCAAAACGAAGGAGATTAGGACACCGTGGGCCTATATTTATATTGCTTGAATAGCCCTGGACAGGCGTACACTCCACCGAGGCGTCACAATTGAATCAAGTTATTACTGACAATCTGGTACCACAAAGCCACCGACAGGTTTAGCGATAAGACCATGTTGTACGCGCACATTTTTGTTGCCTAGCAGAGAATCAGGTCTGCTGTAGTTCAACTGTGGGCTCTGCCTTACTTGCCACACTCGTGGGATGAATTCCTTGGCTTATTAGCACACGTGTGAGACAAACAGAATTTCCCACGAGTGTGAGAAAAAGATATCGATCTATCGCCTCTGAGTTAGATTTAAGTAAAACTTAATATGCAATCAACCAACAGTCTTTACTGTGATGGAAACAACTAAATTGATTTACTAAATAAAAATATGCATAAGAACATCTTGCAATTAAAATTAGTACAGCATGCATGTTGTATAACCAATCGTAAAATTGGCAAATTGTTCTACTTTTATAGTAATAAGAGATATTATGAGTCCTTAAAATTCGGAAAGTTTGACCTGGAATGTCCTGGAATTGTCACGGAAATTTGCTTGTTTAAAAACGTTCAAACCCTGTTTTTATGTTCAAATTGATCATGTGCCATACTGTATGGTGGAGCAAAGACTCCATTGAGAGCACACTTACGTCCTGTGCCTGAATACCAAACAATACACAGGCTGTGTATGGACAATTATTATTTTTTTAAATTTTATACTTGAGGGTAAGTTGAAGGGAAAAAATTGAATTTGCATGACCTTAAACTTGTCCTTGACCTTTTCTATCCAAAAATTAATAAAATTATTATGTACCATTTCACACAATCTTATAATCCATTCTTTAGTTAATGCTAATTTTGCAGATGACAGATGGACAGACCTGGGGCGGATTAAGGGAGGTGGCCCCTTTCTGGCAGCAATCCACCTATTGGAAAGTTAAAAAAAAAAAAGAAAGAATAAAGTAATAATTGATTGCTCAAAATACCTCAGAGGCTATTTTCGGGAGTCTAGAAAACCAAAATTCGCGGAGGCATGCCCTGGACCCCTTAGAGTAGTGTTGTCTTGGTTGGCCTCACTTTTGGCCCCCTTTCGGCCCACACCCCCCTTTTGGACATCTCTGCAGGATCCGCCCCTGCAGACAGTGGTGAATACGTAACCTCCTTGACAGAGGTATTTATTAATAGCAAAATTAATGTACTGCAGGCACATATCTAAAATTCTAAAAACTACCACTCACTAATAGCCTTATTTATTTAACCAATTGAGGGTTTAACAAATCGAGTTTCTTAACATGCCATTCACCTTATTTACCTTATCTAGGCTGAAGCCGGTGTACAATTCATCGGCCCACCAGAAGGAGCAATAAGCGCAATGGGTGATAAACTTATGAGTAAACAAATTGCCAAACAAGCTGCTGTTAATATTGTACCAGGGTTTGATGGGGTTGTCAAAGATGAGGATGAAGCTATAGGTCATGCTAAGGATATAGGTATGTAGTGCTTTTTCATTTTTGTTTCATTGCCTGCACCTGCACACATAATCAGGACAGTTGGACCTCTTGCAATTTTATGCCCTTTGATACAAGGATACGATAGGACAACATGCCAAGAAGTACACAAATATTACAAATTTATCACCTGTAGATGTTATTGTATACAAAAATATACCTCAACAAGTTATTTATTTGTTTATAAAAAAATTATTACACACACTCTGCATTCTTTGGTTATTACATAGTCAGTGTCATATATTTTGTTTCATCAGGGTACCCAGTAATGATCAAAGCTTCGGCGGGGGGTGGTGGAAAAGGAATGAGGATAGCTTGGAACGATGATGAACTCCGGTATGATACACAAACCTTTTTTTTTTATCTTACTGGTTAATATTTTACTATATTGCATTGCCATTCTGTTTATACAACAATATACAAATGTTAGGACAATTATACTTCCTTGAATGGAATCACCTTGCATTGTAAATTTGCACCGTATCTCTTGATTTCGTAGGGAAGGTTTTCGACTATCAACTCAAGAGGCTGCATCAAGTTTTGGAGATGATCGTTTACTAATTGAGAAATTTATTGACAACCCACGCCACATAGAGATTCAGGTATAGACAGCTTCTTTAGTGGACACTCTTTCACTAGTAAAATGCTTAAGACCATTGTTACTGGCCCTAAAAACAAGCTTTTATTTTAAAACACAAAAATTCCAAATTAGTCTTAGAAAATGAAATTAATGATGGTTCTTTATCTATGATGTCACTGTACTGTTACCCCTTGAATAGTGTAGATGTTGGATAAGGTTAGGGTATAGCCAAACAAACCTTAAACAAGCCCCTTTCGTTGTTTTATGATGGTCATGCAACCACAGTCTTAGTTTTCTGTAAGTGCTTGACAACGCAACGTTGCAGAGTATAGCGGATTTCCATTGAAAATGGTCTGTTGCACATGTCTCCTTAGTTGTGTTCTCCATGAAATCAAGTTTGACGATCACATAGTATGTACCGTGCTTAAAGCTGTATCCTTTCCAGCACCATGCTGTAATACAGAGCTACCGAGCTGAAAACCCTTTAAATTTTGTTGTGTAATGAAGAGGAATATGCATCCTTTAATAAAGTTTTCACAATGGAAAGCATTTTCTTTATATTAATGTTATATTTAATTTTTTTTGTAGGTATTATGTGATGGTCATGGCAATGCAGTTTACCTAAATGAGAGAGAATGTTCAATTCAAAGACGTAACCAAAAGGTCATCGAAGAAGCTCCAAGCACGTTCTTAGATGAGAAAACGAGAAAGGCCATGGGTGAACAGGCAGTGGCGCTTGCCAAAGCAGTCAAATATCAATCTGCAGGTAGATTAAATCATGTGATTTTTTTTAATTTTTTATTATTTATATAGGCTCTTAGTTCAAATATTGTCAATAACGATATTACTCACTTTCTTATATAAATAGCAATTCTTTATCATCTTATGTATTGCACATATTCATCTTGTGAAAGAGCTGCTAACAGTGGCACTTTGCATACAAAAAGCATCAATTTGTATGGAATTTATTTCATACATGTCTTAAAATCAGATATAGAGATTCTATATTATATTGGTAAAAGTTTAATTTAGTATTTCATTTATTTTTTTTAGGAACTGTTGAATTTCTTGTTGACTCAAAAAGAAACTTTTATTTCTTGGAAATGAATACAAGGCTACAGGTTTGTGATTTATTTATTTATTTTGTCGTGTTTCAGTAGGTTAGCCCTCTCAGCAATGCTTTCCGATGGGTCCTACGACACATTAAAACATTAAGTGATACTGTGGCTATTCTGTATTAAGTACATAGATTAATTTTTTTTTTTTTTTTTTTTTTTGCTGGCCTAGCCTTGGCCCTAATGTGTAGGCTTCTTAGGCCTAGAGATTTCAAAAACTGCATTGGTGCCAAGCCAAATCTTTTACAAAGGCTATAACAGACACTAAATTTTACATAAAAGATTTGTTTGTACAATATTTATTTATTTATACTGCTGCAGTGCTAGGCTAGGCCTAGGCCAGGTAGGCCTAGCCACACTTACTACTAGCTAGGCCTAGGGGTCTAGGCCTAGTTAGGTAGTTCTTGGCTAGGCCTAAAATATCTGCCAATTGAAGCGTAGTTCGTAACCTATTATTTTTCTTTATAGTACTAATATTATTATCATATTTAAAACATTGTTTATTATCTAAAAAGAACCAAATAAATACATGTACGCCTACGATCAGATTGTCCGCGATTTCTGTCAACATAAGCATGTGTGGGGGAATCTATTTTTTTCTGCAGAAAAAGAAAACACACTTGGTGGCACACTTCACATCGTCTTCCCTGTGCTGAAGATGAAAAAAACGATCGTTTTTCCTCTATTATCGGCATTTTTTAGTCGATTTTCAGCACTTTCTTACCAAAAAAATAAAAGAAAAAAAAGAGAGGCAGCTAGAAAATCAGGGTCGGGCGGTGACGCTAAACATGTTATTTAAAAATATGTTTTTTTTGGCCTAAGAAAGGAATTTAATTATATTGAGGTGCTTGCTTTGAATATGTTGCTATGACAATTGTAATTATAATAATGGTGTTATAACGATGAGGCTACTTTACATTTTATATGCACTCTTGCTTAATTTAGAACATATTAATCCTTTATATCTTAAAATGATTAAAAATCTACTTTTTAATTCGTGTCTACAAAATTCACAAGAATATTGTTTACATTACCATGGTTTTTTGTAGGTAGAGCATCCAATAACAGAGTGTATCACTGGGATTGACCTAGTTCATCAAATGATCCGGGTTGCAAAAGGTCATCCGCTGTCCATCACACAAGATGATATAGGAATAGATGGTTGGGCGGTGGAGTGTCGGGTATATGCAGAAGTAAGAACTCCTTTCAATTTATTGTACTATAATATAATACTGTAACAATGTAATAAATGTAAAAAAAAATGTCTTCTCAAATAATTTTTATATATAAATTTTATAATGGTATATAATGTCAGGCTCTGGAGGAAAACATTTTTTTGATATATGTTGTGCAACAGATTTTTATAAGACACAAAAAGGGTGTTTGACAAAAAGTTGGGGGAAAAGTGAGGAAAGGGTGGTAATGCCTTTTTTTCCTTTTGGAGTCTCTATAACTTTGGGTAAATACAGGTTTTCTTTTACTGTAGTCCTTAATTGAATTTGAGGAATCAGTATTAATACAACTGAGAAAACAGCTTACAATTAGAAATTGTGCTACCTGTATGAATGAAATCTAAACTTAGTGCATGTGTTTTTAAAGTGTAACTCTTGTTTTTTAAATGTTCTCTATAATAATACTGGTTATTCATTCTCTTTATCAGGATCCCTACAAAGCAACCTTTGGTTTGCCATCTATTGGTCGTTTACACAAATACTCAGAGCCTCAACATATACCAAATGTTAGAGTGGACAGCGGCATCACGGAAGGCAGTGAAATTAGCATTTACTATGATCCAATGATTTCCAAGGTACTGTAGGCACAATTAATATTGCTGATAATGATTTTTTATAGAGTTTGCATTAACTAACTTTAATGCCTATATTCCCACATTAAAAAAAAATGTTACAAGCACTTAAGAACTCTAACTAGACTCATGTGGCGTCCTCGTATACTAATTGGCATATATGTAACTGGCTCTGGCAAAACCCTCTGTTTGGTGCAATATAATTTCCCACAAGCATCCAAAACATTCGAGAATCAGAATTTTGAACATTTTCATTTTTTGTAATAAATATAAATAAATATATAAATAATAAATAAATAATAATAAATATATATTTTATATAAATATAAAACCATAACCATAAATTGTAAATTTTTTCTGATATTTTCTTTCTGTAGCTAGTAACTTATGGACCTACACGACAAGCAGCTTTAGATACTATGAAACAGGCCCTCGATTCCTATATTATACGAGGTAAAATAAAAACATTAGTAAGCAATGTTCATACAAATTTTGTATAATTTTTTTTTTTTAAAGATTTATTGCTTTTAATACAGATTGCAAGGTATATTAAAGACTGAACATAAAATTAATCTATTTAGCATTAGTCGGGCTCCAGATCATGAGGAAACTTCACCATTTACCCAATTTTACAATTTTGAACCAGGTTTTGCCGATCTCTTCTTATCTCTATTAATTACTGCTTCAGGGAATTTTGTAACAAGATTAACAGTGAGGCTCATTAGTTGTGAATAGTTCATAAGAAGACTAGCACAATTAAATCAAAAACCATGTTGTAATTTCTAACATAAGTCATTGATTTTTAAAATTCAAAAGCATATCTATTATGATTTTTATCTGAAATTATAGCTAAGGTAATAAAAATGCCAAATTATTTTGAACAACAGGTTTTTAAAATTTTCCAGCCTAGATGTGTATAAGAGACAGGTTTTTAAATATTCAAAAATCTGTATCTCATTAACCGTTCCCTAGTTTTTCATCCAACACCCTCCTTGTGTCAGAGAAAAATCAGTTGTACAACATATTTTTTTTTTCTCTAGAGCCTGACTTTAATATTTGTACAAAAATAATACTAATGCATTTAAAGTTAGAAAAAGATTAAACAGCAGATTGACAATTTGTAAAACCTCAGAAAAAAGAAACATTGAAAGGACAACCCAGGGTAACTCATGGAAATTCTTAAGGGTTCAAATAGTGTTATTTAAATTTGTGTTAATTACCGAGATAAGTTTTTCTAATACTTAGTAGAATGCTAAAAGTTATTGAAATATACAAAGTATACAATTTATTTTTTTTTTATTTTTCAGTTTAATTATATTACACCTTATGTTAAAATTTGTTTTTATCAACTACAGTAAAATTATAATTCATTTTTGCCTTTTTAAAATTGCTTTTAATTATATTTATACCATTATTTTTATCAAATTGTGAAGGAATTATTGTATTTCTGCTTTTTTCCTAATTGTTTGTATCAAGTGTAATTATTTTTATCCAATCTTCTTTAAAGGTGTTACGCACAATATCTCTCTACTTCAAGATGTCCTAATTCATCCACGATTTATAGAGGGTGCTATAACAACTAATTTTCTTCCTGAGGAATATCCCGATGGATTCAAAGGTTGTAACAACATTGTTTTATCTTAAAAAAAAATTAAAAAAAATATATATTTGTAGGGGAAGGGGTATGCAAATATTGACCTACTGGGGTATGGGGGTTTCTAGAATCCATGGCAGATCAAGGGGGAAGAGCTGGTAGAGTAGATGGTATGGTTGGACAGTGCCAGAGGTTTGTTGATTTCTTCTACAAATACACTTTCCTTAGGTTTATATCTGTAACAAAGGATGATAGTTTCCCGCTCCAGAAGATAAGCTGGTATTTTAAAGTGGCAAGTGGTAGATATCATCTGCTGGCTTCTCACACTAAACAATATCCTCTCTCCTTACTTCAACAAGCCATTAAATTTTGTTACCTAAACCATAGACAATAGACTATTAAATAAAATAATAATAATTACGAGCTCAATAAATGAGCTCAGTGACGCCTTTCTCATTACTTGATTGTCCTTATTTGGCGCCCTCTATACTTGTCTCTCTAGGTACTTTCACTTCACCTGTTTGCTTACTAGCACAGTATATAAGACCTTTCCTGCCTAATTCCCCTCTCAGTTGTTAATGTGTATGTGAAATATTTGACACTTCTTGTGGATTTATCTTTAGGTCATCTTAATACGTATTCTCTTTTACAGTGAGAGTGAAAAATCAGGCTTTATTTATTTGACAACAATTGTTATTTTTAGAAATGTATAATGTATGCAAATAGTGGAATGTCCAAGAATGGATAAAAATCTGAATCTGAATATTATACAGTAGGATTACCTATACTAGAAAGTGACAAATTTAATATTGAGAAAATTCTCAATTGTCTTAAAAATTTGGATCTTTTCAGATTTGGGTTGTCGGGGGTGGGGGAAGTGTACGCACTCATTGCACCCCCTGGATATGGGCCTGATAATTACAAATTATGAAAGTGTCCACATTTTTAGGTGATAATAGTATAATGGTTTTGTATTTGTAGAGCCCTACGCATACTATAGGCCTATATGCGCTTATTAGTGGAAACAAGAAAAGAAAAGACATACTATGCATATATACCCAAAAAATGTTTTAAAATTAACAAGGACAAAAAAAGCAAAACAAAGAAAACAAAATGAATATAGCAGAAGCACTAGTTGCTTCATTCTCCTTTAATTTCAACATTATACAAATGAGGTTGAGTGGCACTGGCATCTAGATAATATTTTTCCATAATCCTGTTAACATGTAATGGAAGATTATAACAATTAAATTTCAATTCAATCATTTCATTTAGGACACCAATTAACGAAACAAGAAAGGTTACAACTCGTTTCCATGGCATCAAGTATACTGATGAAGCAGTCTCATAAGAATAGGGCTTTTAAAAATCAAACACGGTATGTTACTCATAATTGCTTTCAAAGTATTTATAAATGTTAATAAATTTTTTTGGGGTGGGGGGCACGGGACCTCTCTGGATTCTCCGTTGTGGAAGAAGCCAATGATTTTGTCAAGAAACACTGAAATTGTTCTTTGCGTGGGTGTGTTACCTTGAGGTAGATGACCTTTGACCACTCAGTAGGGAACTTTGACCTTGTACCACTCTTTGGGGAATTTCTGCTGTCATTTTATTGAATAAATGGGCTCATTTCAATGCTCCGTACTAATTTATATATATCATTTTGGTTTACACTTTTGTAATAGAATTGGTTGTAGAGAATCGGCTCCAACATGCTTAGGTCTCATTGTTACGCTTGACAACCAGAAGATTTCAGTACAAGTACAAGAGATTGAGGATTGTTATAAAGTAAGACATAACATTATGTGAGAAGGGGATATTTTAAAGGGTTAGTTTGAATGTGGTGAGGGACTAGGAAAATGATAGAAGGACTAACTATAAAATCTGTGATTGTCATGTTAGTCCGTGTGAGTGCTAGGGGAATCAGCATGAGGGCAAGTGGAATCAGCGTGAGGGGAAGGGAGAATCAGTGGGCGCGGAGAATTTTTTTTCTAAGGACTAGGGCAGTGGCTGATCAAAGAATTCAAAATAGAGAGCCTAGAAAAATTAATCCTACTGATGGAGGATTTAGACAAATTTTATATATATGTTACTTCTAGATGGCTGGTGATGGCACTCTTAGACTAAAAATTAGAATGCAATTTTCTTCTTCCCCATTTTTTTTCCCAAATTATATTTCAGCTGATTCAGAGAAAATGTTATGAGGGCATGTTGAATAAAATGAGAATGGCTAGAGCAAGTCATATAAGGCCAAGAATAAATGTTTAATGGTAAAATTGGAGGAAGTGACAATACAGTATTAAGGATTAGAGCAAATGTACACGACATAAGGCAAGACTATTTTATACCTTGTTTAGCTAACCCAGTAATGGTATTAATTTAGAATTTAAAAAAAAATTATTTTTGGCCAATTCCTTCAATTAACGCACACCCACGCCATGAAAATTTGAAATTTCAGAAACAAATTCATTAAAATAATGTTCATTATGCCCTCAACAAACCATAAAATCTCCAAAAATAAGATATATACATTTCTTCCTTAATTATTTAAATTTTAAAGCAATTATCACTCATTACTCCCTGTTTCATAGATTCATAAAAAAAAATGTTTTATTTTCTCCTCCATCTAGTTGCTTTGCTTTATAAGTAATAAAACAAAATTTGTTCCCGCCCAGCACCGACTATCTTTAGAAACATAGGTTTGCTAAACAAGGTAAATTAAAAAGGTCTTGTCAAATAAAGAAACTGATATAGGCACATTGTACAACCAGCATATTGGTGTTTGTACGTCAAGATACAGCTAAAAACAAACCGCGAACATAAAACTGAAGGGAAATGCGCACTCCCAATGTTGAGACGGCGTCGCCACCACAACGTGTACGTGCAGGTACCCCGGCGACAGGATATTGGTGTTTGTACGTCAAGATACAGATACAAATTTGTGAACAAATATGAAATATTCTATTATTAATAATATACAGTATATTGTAGGAAGCAATATTATAACATAACAATACAAAGAAAAATAATTTTCATTAATAATGAAACGCACACATAATTCTAGAACCAGAGGTGACGGAACTAGGGGTTGCTGTGTTATGGAGAGTAATGTGTGACCGGAAATGGTCTGCAGTCAGTTGGTTGTTACCATGCGCCAGTGATGTTGGAGTATATAGTACAGCAATATGAAACTATTAGGCCTAATGAATGAATAAGGTTCAGAGTTTGTCGGGTAGTGAAATGATTATTTCACATTTTAAGTGCTCCCTAAATTCATAAGTGTAAAGCTAAATTACGGTGATTAATTCAATTAGCGAAGATATGGAGACAAATTTCGAATCCAAGAGGGGATGCAAATGCTTTGTGAAAATGAGTACGCCGCGGTACTCATTTTCACAAAGAAATACACACAACTGGTTAGCTAACAATTATGTCAATGTTACATGAACACCTGGGAAGGAAGGTGCAATCACGTTGTCACCTAGCAAACGTCTGTACTGTATGGGGGAGGGGCTGCTGATGTAGCCTACTGTGTAGCGGGGGACGATGAGGCATAAGACTAGGCCTAGGCCTATTAACTAAGACAGTGGAATTATATGTGATAGAGAGTACACTTTCGGAAGAAATAAATTAAAATAAGAAAAAAAAAAATAACTAAGAATAATTAATTTGCAGAGGTACCTTGTTTAAGTATTATACAATGCTAACAATGCGGCTCTTGTAGCCCTGGCTTGGGCAAGGCATCCATGTGCAAAGCAGTGGTGTTTGTTTATCCATGAAAAAGCACGGCACCGGGAAAGTTTGCCTTACCAGGAAAAGGTGACGTATCTAGCTTATGACGTATGCATGCTAACTAATGTGAGTGTGACGTCACCAAAAAATGAATATTTTCTATTATAACCAAAATATTAATAAAGTTCTACAAAGTTTATGGGCATAAATTCCCTTAATACGAATGTAGGGTTGCACAATCTCCTTGCCATACAAATTACAGCTCCCACTGACGTCTCAGTCGAGAAATACGGGTAGCTGAAGTTTTTCTTGCAAATCTGACTACAAAACCATATCCAAATTTCACGTTCCACTTTTGACCCTGAGTTGCGCTTCGCATTCGCCGCTGAGGGCGGCGTTCCGGGAACCCTGCGTCAAGCAGTTGAAGCACAAATAAAAATGGATTTAATACCTATTTATTTCTGGTGATACTGGAAAAAGAAACTTCAGAAATTCAATTAAACATTTGAGTTGTACGAAAGTATAATACATACTCCAAGTATTGAAATACACGCCATCGTGTTGGGATTCAATATTTCGACATTAATTATGTCATCATCAGGAATGAAAAAATTATCCATATTAGCAAGCTTATATGCACTAGTACCAAAAGTGT
>NW_022684560.1:148803-169937 GCF_011630105.1 Anneissia japonica | reverse complement strand
GTATAGCACATAACGCACTAAAAGTATTTTCCTTGTTGGAGGGTGGGGGGAGGGGGAGGTGGTTGCGGAAGGTGACCCCTCCAAGATTCTGTGTTTTGCTGTGCCATTTATATGTTTACCGTATACAGTATATGCAGTATGTATTATTTACTTGGTTTTTTATTTATTCATTTATTTTCTAAAGTGAAGCGCATAGAAGCCTTAATATTAGAAGTTTTTTTTTTATTTGAACGGCTGTTAGACGACTAATGTATAGTACCTGTAAATATTTTGTTCAACCATTCTCTATCAATTTTTTTGACTTTGTATACGAATTTCTTATCAGTGGAAGATTTCTTTTTTTCAATAAATCAATAAAATAAATTCCATTAATACGTTATTGCTTGCATACCTAATGATTGACATTTAATATCTTCTTCAACATGAAGAATTGCTTGAACCAAGGCCATGTTTACAATTCAAGTTCAAAATTGAACTTTATTGCAGTCGTATATATATAATGATTTGATGAAACAAAATTACCACCATAATTTTATCCTGTAATGATATGAAAGATAATATTTTTCATAAGTATAGTTTTCCTTTCTAAATCACATAGAGAGCATTTGGCAACCTTTCCTGGGGCTTTTTCTTTTATACTCACACATTATTTTCATTAGGTAACTCGATCATTGTTCATAATAAATGTTTATAGTAAAAAATAAATGTATCGTAATAAATATTTAAAGTACAGCAACCTGTATAATAATAACCTTTCGTAATTCATATAAATGTTTATAGTGAAAAATAAATGTATCTTAATATTATAAATATTTAAAGTGTAGTAAAAGAGCACTTTCAATTGGGACCACCATTGCTGGGGACCTCTTCGATGCCCCGCATGCATGTCAGGTCCATAATATTAGCAATAGATTATGATAAAACAAACTGTATACACTATCATTTTGTAACAGATGATGCATAAGAAATTCCTTTATAGCGTTTACAGAGGGAGATTAATCACTGTGAATGGATCGGCCTGTTGTTACCTTTTTTGGCAGCCTCATCTATGTGATGGATATGTTGGAATATATGCCAAGATATTTTTTTAGTCTGTTCTTAAAAAATAATGATCTCCTAATCATTATGTCCTATGTATATAAACATGTTGTCTAGTACTTAAAACATTTGATTTATGATAATTGAATAAAAGATAATACACAAGGTACCGAAAGTAGTTTATACTAGCAGTTTTATGAAGTATTGAAAAACATATACAGTAGAGTAAAATAAATAAAAGATTGTTATATTTTAACATTTTTAATGTGTGGATGGATTGCGTTAAGAATAAAAGAATTTGTATAACGGTAGTGGGTGGTGAGTGGTGTGTTTAAGCAGAAACCAGTGGCGGGCATAATGGAAATTGAGAAAAAATTTTATTTTGTTCTGCAATTTTCATTTTTTTTCGTGGCGGCGGGGCCACTGATAGCCCAAAAATGAAATTTTATTTTTATTCAAAATCATCATTATTGATGGGTGGCGAGTTTGCAAACATTGTATAAAAAAAGACCTACAATGCAGTTTTTAGTAGGAAAATGTTAGATAAAGCCCATGATCTGAACTCGGGGTAAGTCTATAAATATAGTCAGCAGGGGCGGATATAGGGAGGGAGAATTTAGGGGCACGTTCCCCAGGTTTTGCTCTGCCGTCGTGACTAACAGAAAAAATAAAAAATGTCATATAAATACTAAATGTTGCAATATTTTGTAACAGTATGTACTGAACATGAATCATACCATTATTGAATACTTATTTATCTGTTACATCTATAGGCCTATATGAAATTGGTGCCTTCTAATTCAAAAATTTTGGATGACCCAGGGAAAATGTAATTGCACAGATTTTAATGAGGAATAATACACAAAGTTTTGAGCCATTTCTTGAGTTTGTTTACTGATTTTTGCTAGGTTACCATGGGAGACAAGACAGTAACAGTCAGCAAGAACTGGTCGCTTGGCTCTGATTTATTAGATCTTCAGGTTGATAATCAGTCTTTTTCTATTCAGGTAATTATTCTCTGACATTCTTATATTAACGAGGTTATATAATAAAGAATACTCGTTTTTACTTTCATATGAATTTAATTTCATCCTTTTCTTGCAGTTAATTTCTCACGATGCTACTGGGAATTTGAAGATTCAATTTATGGGAACCAGTGTAAGTTGTTTTCTGTATTAATGGTTTTTTTCCCATGGTTATATTAATAGCTATGTTACAATGGTTTTTGCGTTCAAAGGTGCAAATTAGTGATTTCTTTCAAGATGAATGCAAAATGCAATTACCGGTAGTCCTTGAAAAAACAAGATCAGATTTAAGGCAATTTAATCTGCCACACAGTCCATCCAATGCTTTAATAAGTCTTCAACAGTTCTAGTTTGTAATACCATTCTACAACGTTTGGTCTATTTCCTTAAGACCTGTTCACACTATGAAATTTGATGTGATAGTAGCATGTGGCATGTCTAAATATGGTCATGATGACATCACATCCATTCCAAAGCGTACTGTTGCTATAAAATAATAATGTTAAACTGAGTATTAGCAAAGTTGTATACTGTACTTTAGTAGAGAAGCCATAATACTTTTAAAATCATAGATTTAGCAATAGTAAGTCGATTCCAATAAATGACCCATCATTTTAAAGCTTATAATGTGGGGAATATTAAGAATATATTAAAAAGACAATTTTCATTATTTAGGGTTAAGGTTAGGGTTGGTTTTTGGGATGGCAAGCTGCATATATAGGCACATTATGACCATATATAGGCACATCATGACCATATATAGGCACATCATGACCATATATAGGCACATCATGACTATATATGGACATACATCAGTTTTTTTTTGTCAAGGAAAACTTAATAGTCTAGACTAAGCATTAGCTGCTTTGTCTGATTATGTCTATAATTGTATGTTTTAACACAATATTTTCTTCCCTGAATGTGTGACTCCTTAT
This sequence comes from Anneissia japonica, assembly GCF_011630105.1. Lineage (NCBI taxonomy): Eukaryota > Metazoa > Echinodermata > Crinoidea > Comatulida > Comatulidae > Anneissia > Anneissia japonica. The sequence continues at coordinate 166,939 of NW_022684560.1, read as the reverse complement.
ATTTTTTTTGTACACACATCAAAAAGATAATAGTAATTTTTATATACAGTATATATTTTTTATTTATGCCATTTATGTTGTGCGCATTTTGTATCAGAAATAAAATGAAGTGATGTTTGTTTCTGTGTGTTGGAAACCTGAAACATGTAACTAATTAAATAGATTATTAGACTGCTTTATGGAGGTTTGATATTGCTTTTCCTTGGATTTTGACTTATTTGGAAACTTATGATTAATAACACGTGTATTTTTTATTACAATTCGTTAACTATATTAACAAATATACATCATACCAGGCTAGTGATCTGGAGATCGTGGGTTCCAGTCCCACCCGAGAACAACTTGAGATTTTTTTCGCAGTTGTTTTCAAAAGTATTCGGTACATTTCCATGTCAGGTAGGGCAAAATTACACCTATACATGTTTCTCCTGACGCAAATCCAGTTATTGTCTCTTATTCCATCACAACAATAACAATTACTATATTAACAAACATATATGAACATTTTTTTCTTATTTCTTTTTACTTTTAACACGTTCCTCAAAAGAGATAAATGTACAGTACTTAATAAAATAATAAAACTATTAAAAAACCAGAGGCCTTATGAACCTTAAGTGTGAACAATTTTGGGCTGCAACTTTGGGGTCACAAATAGAGAATAGTCATCCCTCATATTATTTTCTTCTCACAGTATGCCTTAACTATTGTCCCCACTGAAGTTGCTGAGTTAGAGTCACTTATGCCGGAGAAGAAGAAACCAGATGTCAGTAAAGAGGTGATCTCACCAATGCCAGGCAAGCTGTTCAGTCTAACAGTTGAAGTGGGACAAAAGGTAGCTTTTAAGTCACAGGTCTCCCTCCAATTTAAGACCACTTTTGTGACCATGGTTTCCATGGTCTTTAGCAGCTTTGGTCTCTAATTAGCATAATAAAGATACAAGACATTTGTTAATTTGGGACCACTGAAAGTGGTCTTTAATTAGAGGGAGACCTGTTAAATTTGCAATGTGTTTCAACAAAACACAATGTTACAGGTTGACATTTTATGGAAATTAGTTTTTTTAAGATATACTGCCTGCCAACGAAAATCAGAAAAACAACCTCAAAAATTGATTCAAAACCTTAAGTAGCTTTTTAAAAATATTCAACTTTTAACTGATAACAGATAAAAAAAATAATAATTTACGCTGATATACAGACATTTTGCTACAGAATTAATTACCAGTCGATTTGATTTCTCAGTATTTAAAAGCATATTGGAAAAGTAATTTTAAATTTGCTTTATTAGCAAGGACTTTTTCCAATCAGATTTTGATTGTAAAAAATTAATAAATGGAATATATAAATAAACAGTTCAAATGGTATTTAATTTTTCAGATTCTTTATCTTGTGACAGGCAGCATATTTTTTTTTTTCAGGTCTATATTTAACAACTTTAACATTGAATGTTGTGACTGTATAGCATTTTGTTCTAAATACATCTGACAAAATTTTAACCATATATAAAAACTACAAGTTGCAGTTTTTTTTATGCATTGTAGAGTACAACGCAAGTGTAGCACTTTGTTGTCAACTAGGCGTTGGTAAAGCGGTCATTACGTCTAAATGATTTCATAATCTTAAAGGTTTAGAATAGGAAATTTAAAACCTAATAAAATTACCCTCAAAATATACTAAAAACACAAAAAGCTCACATTATATTACTTATCGAACACATATTTAATCATCAATTAAAATTTACAAAGAAAAATTAAGATACGTCTTAATAATTACATTAGAAATTGGGATCAATGGTTTGTCAGTGGAGACAATGAACCCGGTTGACCTCATTTTGGGTCGCTTATTTTTTCAACGGAGTAGTAATACTCTAACGAAACTAATAAGAACAGCAAAGAAAAATTATTACTCAAACTTATTTTCTATAAATGCAAATAATTCTGTCAAAACATGGAAAATTATAAATAATATTCTAGGAAAGGACAAATCAAAATCATTCAGTAATTTTCCTGATGAACTTATCCATGAGAACGGTGATGGAACTCAGATGATGCTAAAATCAACCGAACAAATTATTAATGAATTTAACAATTATTTTTCAAACATACCTGTAAATCTTGCAAACGAAATCCCAGCATCGTCTAACACTTTTTCCGATTTTCTTTCCCAGCCAGTAACCAATTCATTTTATTTAGAACCAATTACCCAAACTGAAGTTTATAACTTACTCAATGCTATTGACAGAAGTAAAGCTACCGGATCTGATCACCTGCCTGCTAAACTAATATCAATTGCCACACCCTATATATAAATGCCGTTATGTTACAGTTTGTATCAGATCATCTTTATTGTAGATTACCACATACCATTGATATGTATTTTATATTAGTAACACATTCGAAGAATACAAGATTTAACAACCCGTTTAATTTAATTATCCCAAAATCTGCCTGAAGATATTAAAACACTCTCGTCAAGCACAAATTTTACTTTTAAAGTTAAACAATACCTATTAGCAATGTATGTCTTTTAATTATAAGAACATCTTCATTTATTTAGAGCTCTTTTCATGGCACATCAGTGATATTAAATTGTGTATTATTGTTTTTATTTGATGTTATTACTATTATTAAGATATTTAAATTATTATTATATATATAATGATTATTATTATTACTCTGCCCTTGTTACTAATTCAGTTATAATTTCTAGGCCAAAACTTGATAAGCGAAAGCTTGTTTTTTTGGTCTTTTTGTCTTACAATATTGTATATTGAATGTATACTTCGATTTGTGACAATAAAATATGATGATTGAGTATGAATCACGTGGTATCGTGACGTAAGAACGTAGTACTCTATATTTAGATTGGTTGCTAAGCACATTTTGTAACTGTTCACCATGTGAGCAGTCATGCATAACCAACCTGTACATGTACACTAAAGTTCAAAGCTTTTCTCAATGCTAGTACTAATAGTGATACTTCAAATTCAATTCCTAATTACAAATATTAATAAACCAACCAATTAAGTTATACTATTCTAATGCTACTTTTAATTAAAATTATAATTAGGTAGGAAAAGTACAATATAATATTTTAAGACACAATCCTGGTTGCTTGAGAATACATAAAATTTGTTCATTAGGTTAGCTTTAAAATTATAGTAGCAGCTAATAAAAAGTCCCAATCTTTCATTCATCTTGGGAAGATTGGTAATAAAGCGGTTTAGAGACAGTCCTTGGCACTGAGCCAGTGCTATATTTGTGATGTACAGTAGTACTGGTCTATAGTCATAGACCACTGATCTGCCATTAGAAGAGACTTTTTTCATACCTTGTTTAGAGAACCTACCGCCGCAAATACTGATGATTTCGAAGAAAAGTAAAATTTTATTTTTGGCCAATTAGCGCACACTCTGCCACGAAAAAGTGGAAATTTTAGAAAAAAAGTAAAGTTTTTAAAAAATTTTTATTTAATACGCCCACTGCTGCCTTGAAATCTCCAAAAATAAGATTTCTTTCAAATTATATAAATTTAAAGCATTTAACCATCCCACACTACTACACTGTTTACATTCACCAATACAATTTTATTTTTATTTTCTCCTATGGATGTTTTTGGAAAAACTAAATTTTATCGATTTTTTTTTTCGTTCTCCTCTGACGATCTTTAAAAAATAAGTTTGCGAAACAATTGTATACAAAAAGTCTTGCTTTATCTAATAATCTGTTTGGCTATTTTAAAGTCTGCTTTGAGGAAGCTATAATTTGGCCTAAGAGATATTTAAAATTTTGTTTATGTGGCACTGCTAGATGGCTAGAAATAGCACTCTCACACTTATTTTTGAGTAAAAATGTAAGCAGTGGGGTCTCACAGTCCCCTCTAAATTGGTTCACAATAACTGGTGGTACTATACAAATACACATTGTTGAAGTAATAGGATGGTACTTACTTTAAATGACTAAATGTCTTTAGAAGCTAAGCTTAAAAGTTATATCAATCAAAACTTTTTTCTGTAGAGTTGTTTAATTCCCAATTAAATTCCTTGATGGCGAGTCGAGTGGCTGAGCTGTAAGGCAGGGGTGCCACTAACTACAGCTGGCGCTGGTTCGAGCCGCTCCTAGTCCCAGGGTGCATTTGGTAGAACCAAGTCTTCTCGGATAAGCTCTTAAAATGTAGGTCCAGTGTACACATCTGGAGAGTATGCACTTTCATTTCAACCCCTGTCATTGTGGAATGAAGTGAATATTAAATACTAAGTGCCTCTCTACAGCAGCTGTAGTAGTCACAGACCCAGTTGTCCATACACAATTCAGCACAGTGAAGCTGAGCTATGGGTTCTCTTTGTAAATATGAAATATTAAGATTGAAGACAGTATCAATAATTCTCAATTTCAGGTATTTGAGGGACAGGAGGTCTGTATTGTCGAAGCCATGAAAATGCATAACAGTCTTTATGCTGGAAGAACAGGGATTGTAAGTTAAAAAAAAACAATTTTTTTTTGTATTATTAGAATAGGCCTAAATGTTAGAAAAGTTGCCTCAGTCCTCACAGACATAAGAAACAAATAGGTAAATTAGAATAATGTAAGTACAATGTTAAAAATAGCTCTTCATGATGCTTGACACTGAAGAGCCATTTATGTAAGGCAGATATCGCAAAGCTTGTTTTTATCTTTGTTTTGGTTGTGGTCAGAAGACCAATATTTTTGGGCGCTGCATATTGATTAGATTTATATGTGAAGCCAGCTTGTCTGAGCGAAAAGAAGTGTTTTTTGCATATATGACTGCAAAAAATTAAATCGTTGCACTTGCAAAAAAGCTACTTTTATCCATAGTTACTGTCAACTACAGAAAACCATTTCCGTCATTACTCTTCACTACACGAGCAGCCAAACTGACTGGTTTCTGCGTTACCAACACAAACCTGTTACCATCCAATCACACAAATTGATTACTATTAATTAATTTAAACAATCAGATGAACTGCATGAACTTCTTCTTATCACAAACTAGTTACTCTAAACACACAAACCAGTTACATTAACCATAAACCAGCAATTACTCGTACCAATACTTTGCTAAATTACATTCTAAAGTGCGATGGAAAACAAAAGTACTTTGTTGATGGCCTTCTTGAAAAATTGAATAACTTGAATAGGTGAAAGACAAAGAGGAGGAAATTTCCAAAGACAAAATGTAAAATGAATAGTATATGAGGCTTTGCCATCCCAAAACCATCATCATTGAGCAAAAAATGAAAATTGACTTTTTAATATATTCTTATACTGTACTCCACAATATAAGCTTTAACATGATGGGTCATTTATTGAAATTGACTTATGGGTAAAAGTATTACGGCTTCTCTGTACTGAAGTATACAATACTGCCACCTTTTTATGCTAATTACTCAGTTTTAATAACATTTTGGCGACAGTACAGTTTTTTTAGACTAACGATATGAACATGATGATGATCTCTGCTTGTACAAGCTCTAAGTGACAGTTCTAATGTGAAACAGATGCTCACATCATAGAGCTGTAATCCCACAACACGCGTACATATATACATACATACATTATTTATTCATATATTGTGGATCTGCTATTGCATGTGCTGTAATGAATGAGTATCCTATTGTAATGAAAATAGCGCTGCAGTTGATTATGATTACAGTACAGTAGTTGATTGCCACTGTATGCATGATATGTGAGCTTGTCTATTATCTCAAAATGGATTGATAATAAGATGACTCCAATAAGAAAATTATTGCCTATAGTCCTACTGCAGATTACATTAGCACGTAGAGGTATCGATTTAATACCACTTCGTAATGAATTATCAATAGGTATACCAATTTTTTTTGTCAGCTATTCTAATAATGTTGAAAGTAGTTGGAAAATAGTTTGTTCCTCGGTTTGAGCCTTTCCCCCTTTCCCTATCCTCCCTCAGAAAAATAAAACCAGCACAAATATCATCATCCATAATCTGTATATACAGTAGCCTTTCAGGTAATAATTAAATTCTATGTTTTTTTTTGTAGAAGTGTTTTAGGCACAGTAGAAGTGGTTTGGCGCAGTGGGAACGGTTTGGTTTTCCAACCTTGAGGTTGTGATTTCAATTTCTCACTGTGCATTTCCCTTTTGCCTTGAGCAAGGCATTGCTTCTCTCCCCCCAGAAGAATAAGTGGGTCCAAGTTCTCTGATTTGCTGCTGCAACATTATGGAATACTCCCCCGGGAGCTGAATTTGTGTTCCATATGTGTTTAATCCAATCAATAGTGTTTATGATAATGTGAAGCACATAGAGATCTTTTCTTAATGTCTATATTATTATTGTTATATTTGCCTTGTATATGGACAATGTTTTATGAATGATGTAATAATTGGAATGACTGGCCTCCTGTTTAAGCAATATTTATACTTAAAAGTTGAGATTTACTTGTCATCTTAGCATATAATAGGAAAATAAACATACATATTTTCACCATTTTATTTTCTGTTCACCGTAGTTACAATTTAGGGCTTTACATTATCAAAATCAATGAATTTTTCCCCAGGGTCTTACTCCACCTGTTTCCCAGCTATACTCTCCACTCAGGCTGACCATTGGCAGTGTTCCTTTGCATCAAATTATCTCTCTCCTTATACTTTCGTCAGCACTTTACACTACCTTATATTCTCTATATTTCTAGATAAGTCTAGTTAAGGGGAGGCTACTTATAGCAACTAGCCATGATGACTATGTGGCTATGTGGCCTCTCCAGCAATGTTGAGCCAGCTATTTGGACAGTTGGGACATTCCCACACAATTTTTCTATTGGGCCACAAAGAATGGGTCCACATGTAATATTGGGTCCAGATTTCTCACATTTTGTGTAAAATGGGTCAACTTTTAAAGAAATGGGTCCAGATTTCTCATATTTTGCGTAAAATGGGTAAATTTTTAAGAAAATGGGTCCAGATTATTCATATTTTTGCGTAAAATTACTACTATTACTACTACTACTACTACTACTACTAAATTTCTATGTCAGTCACCACTTATATTACTAATAATTATGTATATGATTTTATTAAAATGTTTAAAATGATCTGTTTACTTTTAATAATTTTGGAAATAATTGTATTGCTTATTGGAATTTTTATAAATAAAAGTATTTAAAAAAATTACTGCTACTATTTACAGGTACTACTACTATTACTACTACTACTACTACTACTAAATTTCTATGTCAGTCACCACTTCTATTACTAATAATTATGTATATGATTTAATTAAAATTTTTAAAATGACTTGTTTACTTTTAATAATTTTGGAAATAATTGTTAATATTTTGTAAGGAAATTAATAATATCTATTTCATTAACAGTGAATTTTCAAATTTTAAATTATTTTAATAATTTAATTAATAATGATAATTTTATTTTTGTAGTTTTCTATATTATATCATTTTTTAATTCATTGTATATGTTGCAAATTTTAATACTGTATTTATCATCTTTTTATGTAAAGTGTATTATTGAACAGATTTAAATCTGAAAGTGGGCTATATAAATAAATATTATTGCTATTATTATTATTTATTGTTTGCAGGTGAAGGCAGTTCATTTTGGACCCAGTGATAGTATTGGTGAAGGTGACATTATAATCCAATTAGAATAGACTCTAAATGTAATTTCACCATCAGTCAATTATGTAAAGCTCGGTTTCCATAGAATCGCTCATCATATCGGTGACAGTCGCCGACAAATGTCGGGAAGGCTGAACCTGGTTCAACCTCTACGATTGCCTTGCAGATGAATCGGGGTGCATTGCTAGCTGCCCTGAAGCAATCGGGAAGGCACCCCGATTCGTCTGCAACGCAGGCGACAAAGTTGAGCCAAGTTCAACCTTCCTGACAACTGTTGCCGATAGAGTGAGCGAATCTATGGAAACCATGCTGCAGGCACAGTAAATATAGCTATGTTGCATCAATAATAGCTATACCAGGCCATGTGAGGCCAGAGGGAATAAAAATTCATTTTATAAAAACTTATCGATTTTATAGTATGTGTTCATGATAAATTTCAAGTGAATCTTAATTTAACTGGGTGATATTGCAAATCATCTTTTGCAATTTCAATTTAAATATAAGCATGGTATCATGCCTGTGAGCAGGGGTGATTGAAAGTGTGTGTGGAGGGGGAAGTGGTGCTAAACATGTTTTAGCCACCACCCCCCCCCCCCCACCCCAAACAAAAAAATAATAAATTTACCAACATGCATACATTTTCCATGACTTTGGAAAAATAACTTAGTAAGTTGGCCTAAATTAAAAATTTTATTTAACAAATATTTGTTAACATCACGAGGGGACAATACTCACATGGTGGGGCTGAGGTAGGTGTACCTCTCCCTGTCCCCTAACAAATAATCCAGGATCCACTCATTGTGAGACAAAGAACTTTAAAAATTAATTATGACACATCCTTATAGTATTATAATATTTATTTTTCTTAAAAGTTTATCTGAGCTACACCACTTAATTAGCAGATATATAAGTACATTTGTGTTAATGACATGCTTAATTCCTGGATAAGGTAACATTATTTATCAGTGCCAAAAACTATCAATAAATATTACATATGATGAGATGTTGTTTGTCTGTTTTTTTACTAAATGGGTAAATGGTTCGGTTTTACAATGTATATGATTCATGGAGGAATTCCAAATTAAACCAACATACACATTTCACAATAAGCAGTCTAGTTTTTAACGAAGCTACCAGACAGGTGAAACTGTCTTTTAAAAAGTACACTGGTTAAACTTGAGGAAAGTTCTTTATGGATGATTTAGTAATTGGGTCTAGAAAGGACCATTTCTACTGGCAAGGAAGAACTGTTCTTAATACAGCCCCATAATTTTGTTATTTTGGCGTCATAAGTACCGTCAATAATAATAACAACTACTCAACAACAACAACAACAACAACAACAAATCAACAACAATAACAAGGACAACGACGACAATGTATATATATAGGCCCTACATTGTATAGCGACTTTTGCTCACGGCATAAAATACCACATGGGGAAGAAAGTGGGAGGCTATTTGCTGGCAGTAGCCGGGATACACATATACAAGACAATTCTGAGGAAGAACAAACCAGAGGAGAGACGACGCCGTGACTGCTGCCCGTGAAGTACTTCGATTGAACGCCTAGAGTGTCTCCTTTCAATGGTCTAGTCTTAAGTATTAGATTAGAATGACATTTCTGTTATATTTTCTGAACTTTGTTACGTCTTGTCACCCTCCCATCCATCATTGAGACACTTTATATATACAGTAGGATCCTAATGCAACAGATTGGGTTAAATAGAAATTTATTCTACAAAAAGTCAGTCAGCTGCTTGCTATTTAACAACATCAGTATACATTTTTTTTACTCTATAAAGGACACTTTAAATTCTCAAGGGTAGGGTATCGGAAGACGCCACTCCCCCTCCCCAGCATCCCCTTACCCAACCCGCGAATCCGCCCTGAAAAATATACAGTACATAAATGACCAGTTAAGCCGGGCATTCGCTGCATGCGTCCGAGGTCGTCGGCCGAGCGATTATATGAAAAATGCGTCGCGACGATGCGCGCGCAACGGATCGTTTTTAATGACGATCCTTTCAGACTGCCACCAACAATCAGCAGACGGGGTTGCGTCGTCTAGTGCTCACAGGGAGCGGAGTTGGATTTGTCGTGCGATGCAGTGAGTGCCCGGCTTTAGTAGGTAGGCCTAGACAAGACTTGTTTTATGCATGTGTAAACTCCAATCTCTTCAGTGAATAATTTAACTGTTCTGTATTAATCCTGTGGTGGACGATGAGAGTTGCTGGTACCGGGTAACTGGGTAGCACAGACGCGAAGGGACACTTAAAGGCGAAGAAAGTCATTGATCGAGTTCCTAGTCCACATATCAAGCGCCCTGAGCATCTTACGTTAGATGGATATGTGCGCTATATAAAACTACACTATTATTATTATTATTATTATTATTATTATTATTATTATTATTATTATTGTTATTATTATTATTATTATTAATCTATTAGTTCTATTGGGTAACCGTGCGTGTTACACCCTTTCAGTTTGTAATTGGCAATAATTGCGTAGTGATTATGTGGTAAATTACTTTAAAGGTATTGCCCTTTTATATGAAATCAGGTTTGTAGATATTAATAATAGACTAGTCTACATACTGTGCCACAAAGGGAATATGATATATGGAGGTCTGTGGTACACAATGGAGCAATAAATAGGCCTATGAATTAGTTAATTATTGTGCACTGCATACTCACGAAATAAAGACCCATCCCTTGGATAGTGTTCCTCCGAAGGTCCAACAAAACAGTGTAAAATGTACGTATAATTATGTGGTTTTGTGTTGGACATGGCGTACTCTTTCTCCTATTGTGATTGGTCAGTTGTTAGACACCCTGGATATTCAGCTCTGTAGGGTAGGTCCTACCAAAACAACCAAAACACGAAAACAGAAGAAACAATATTGGGCTTTGTATTGGATGAAAAAGACAAGACAAATAGAGTAATGGATAGAGTTTATGGATTGAAAACGTGTATGAGTGGTGCATAGTTTCTTTTTCATAGAGACTAAAAAAATCAATCCCAATTTAAAAAGACAAATCGTAAGAAAGCCAAAGTTTAAAATTCTTGAGTATCAAACATCGTCACTTCCTCGTATTCGTAAAGTTTAAAAATCACTAGTAACTCCAAGTATACAAGTTTTAAAACATCATTTATGTTATTAATTCGACAAAGTTGTATTTTTTAATCATCGTTGTTGTATTCGATTCAACAAATTTAAAAATTGAAGTTTTAAACATGGTTATTTTTTACCCGAGGAATTTCAGAACACCAAAATATCCTTCCTTTGATTTGACTCAACGGAGGCGTAGTATAGATTTTCTATCCCAAGGTACAACAACACGAAGAGTGGATGGGACTTCACTATGTGCATGTTTCCCTGTCAATGTTTACGCCTTGTTGTTTGCTTTTGCAAAGTTGTATTCAATTATTTATCCGTGTGATGAGGAATATCTGACAATATTATATGATAATTTGCTTCTAAACTCTGAAAAGGAGTTTTGTGTTCGGGGTGTCTTGTAGATATTTCTAAAGAGTAAATCACAATGTACATCAGTTGGGATACATTTGTCTAACGTGTAATTGGCAATAATTATGGATAACAATACTATTAACATATTAAATTTTAGGTTGGAAAGGTCTTTTTCATATTAGCTTAAGCTGTCTTTCAGGCTAATTTCAGCTTTCAGTAACATTGGCCTATATCTATATTATCATATCCACGATTTATTACCCTGTTTTTGTTATTTTTACCATGAAAGAGACGAAGTTATTGTTAAAATTATGCTATTTATACATCCAAACTCATATCAATCAACAATGAAGTAACGACACGCCATTCTGCCATTGTGATGCAAACGTCCATCCATCAATCCATCTATATGTCTCTCAATCCATATAGGTCTATACATTATTTTTTAAATTCCAAATATTAAGAATCAACCGAGGTCACATGAAAATAATCACTGTTCATTATTATTCTTATCTTCTGAGTAAAAAAGCAGGAGTTGAATATTGTTTTTTACTTATAAGTAATGTTGTGTTAGCCTACACAACAGGAATACAATTTTGTATTGAGCTCTCACAATGTCGTAATTCTCCAAAAGCATTACGAATTCTCATAGTCGATGCTTTTATTATTATTATTATTATTATTATTATTATTATTATTATTATTATTATTATTATTATTATTATTATTATTATTATTATTATTACTATTACTATTATTACTATTATTATATTGTTATTAATATGATTATTATTATTATTATTATTATTATTATTATTAGTGATATAATTTTGTTAATAATAATGATAGACGTATGTTGTTGCTGTTGCTGTTTTTGGCTATTGTTAATATCGACAATTATTATTATTATTATTATTATTATTATTATTATTATTATTATTATTATTATTATTTTATTATTATTTTCATTATTATTATAATTATTATTTTATTATTATTATTACTGTATTACTATTATTATATTATTATATTGTTATTACTAATATGATTATTATTATTATTATTAGTGATATAATTTTGTTAATAATAATGATAGACTTATGTTGTTGCTGCTGCTGTTTTTGGCTATTGTTAATATCGACACTGATACATATTCGGCTGGTGTTTTTTGATTTGAGATATTTTCAGAATATACTGGTTTGCTTCCTCAGCTCCGCCTTCAATTGCCAAAAACATTTCACAAGAACTTTCAAATCCACAATTATTTTACTGGACAGTCTTCTCACTTCCACCATCCACAAAATCATTCGAAAGTAGTCCAGGGGCGAAGCATTAGAAAAATATGACAATTTAGGGAGTTTCATGGGCTTATTTAATCGATTTTAGAGTCCACTAATATGCAGAACAATTTTTTTGTCTCCCCGAAGAATTGTGGTTTTTTGATCCCTGCCCTCCCCTCAGGGGTGGGCAGCTCTCCATGACGGACCCCTGAATAGTAGTCGCAATGACAACATATCAAACAATCAGTTTCGGTGAATGAAGCCATCGAAAAGAAAAATAAATAAAAAAATTTAAAAAAATACATACATCCAACAGCAAATCATCTGACGTGTTTAGCAATCCGAATATAACGATATTGACTTAAGTAATACAATTTTAAATTCACAATACGAATTTAATTTGATATTACATCGGGGTAATTAATGAAGCAATATTGGGTTCCATAGAGAAAATAACTAACCAAGGATATTAAATGACGTCATACAAGATTATGTAAAAGATAAAAGCGCGACTCGTAAACTACCATGATTGGTTAAAACGCATGAATTAGACTTCAGTTTTTTATGGCAAAATATTAGGTCACCAACAATGCGTCTTGATCATATATAAGTTACGAAGGAAGACTATGGATTAGCATAAAGTATTGGAGTAATTGAAGTAAGGAGACTATGTTTGAAATTTCATAGCGTCTATCAAGCGTATAAAAGTAACTGGTCACTTTGATGCCCATTATATTGCAAAGTTTTTAGAAATATTTGCTAATCGGCGCGGATTCAGGATTTCGGAATTAGATGGTAAGGCCTACAGTTTATAACTTGTTATAATAAAGTAAATTGTCTTAAAATTTGCCCTAAAGGAGTCCAAAAAATATCAGAACCTTGAACTTTATATAGGGTCTCTGTCACACGGTTATCCAGAATAACATTTCTAGTTGGGTAACGGGGGAGAACGTTTATTGGTTTACCATAGTAAAGAATATATTTTAAAATGAAATCGCAATAACTTTGGAATGGCAAATTATTATTTTTACACGACATTAGATGTTTTCTAATAAAGTATGGAATCATCCTGACCCCACCCCCCACCCAAATGACGTCGCTGCAATCCAGTTGTGAACTCTTATTTCCTCAGACGACATGGAACATGCTTGTTTGACTGGGAGGAACTGATCCCTCTGCCGACGTTGCAATGGCCATCTTTCATTGCACAAGGATCGCCTAATCTCACCTGTATCAGTGCCCCCTCTTTAAATAGTAGCATTAACAAAACATTAAAAAAAATAAACTATGATTTAATGAAAGTGTAAATGAATAGTTCATTTAAGAAGATCAAATGATATTTATCTGCCAAAAGTCCATAAATCAAAATAATGATTTTTTCCCCCTAATTTACAGACCTACTACGCACCAGTCTATAAATAGATTAAGCATACTATCTGATTCCAATCTTTGACCACACTGCCAAATTATATGTGACAAATAACTGCCATTTGCCCATATTTGGATGTACCATGACATCATCATGCCCATATATGCGCAAATCTCAAATATTTGTCACATAAAATTTGATACTGAGAACAGAGCTTTAAAGTCGATCCGAAGTACTTAGAACGGTTTTATTAGTAGGCCTACAGTTTCACCCTCCAATTCGAGACCACTTTGGGACGGGGCTGTAGACCCCCAGCCCCTCCCCGTAGCACCGCAATCAATCTGTTTGTTAAACTATTACAAAGCTACTCAGCCTCAATTACTGTTTTTATACCACAGTTTTACTTAATTAGGCTAAAACACATGAAATATAATTTTAATTATATTACATTAACATTTTTTCTAGGTTGTGAAAAGCGTAACATCACATTACAATTTTGGATATGAGGCTGGGTTCATGTTTTGTCCTTTTCTTTCACCATTTCATCATAAGTTCTGCAGTGTATAGTAAGTTAAACATATGTTTATTATTATCGAGATGCTTCATTAATAATAAACTTAACTTAACATCGATCTTATGAATTTAAAAATAGACATATAGAATTGTAAAATTTGGTTGGACCTAATAGATCTAAGTTAAAAATCAATATACTGATCCAAGTAAACATTTATATTATAACCATCTACATTATACCCTATGTTCTACCGTACTAAAACAGTTCATCTATTATAACATATGCCTATACCACATTTTCTACATTTTAATAAATACTTATTTTTCAAAAATAAAAAATAAATGGCTAAGAAATAAATATTATTATAAATCATTATGTTAATTTTGAATCATCACTTTCATTAATATTGAATGCAAAGAAAACTACTAACAGATTTCTTCGTTGTATCAGTAACATCAACGCACCAAAAACTAAACATATCGATAGTTATTAAGGCTCTCTTCCAAAAAGTCATTCTCTATGACACCATTATGTTTTTTGATTAATAGTAGGTTAATTTTATATCATTTAATATCATATATCATTTATATCATATCATTTTATATCATATATCATTCAGATAGAATAATTCTTGTAAGTGTACCTGAACAAGACACCATTATGTTTGCACTGATCGATTCTGAAGACAGCAACTTTAACTTAGAACGCCATGGCACACTTGATTTGACGGGCGTGCATGCTCCTCAGGGATTAGCATATGACTCCAAATCAGAGCTTGTTTACTGGGCCAACGGGTCACCAGAAAGGGTTATTAGACGATCATCTATATATGGTGGTAACAGTGAAATCATTATTCAGAATATTAGTAAGTAATATTTAGTATGTCTTTCATAATTATTTTCTGGCAGGGGAAGAAATATTCCCGCATAGAAAAATGATGCAGTGAAATTATTTACAAATATATAGTAGTATTCTTTATAAAGATGTATTGTTCAAGAAATTGAGATCAGCTTCAGCTTTTCTGCATTTTTGAGAAGTCTTGTAACTCAAATCGTAAATAATCAATCTAAACGATCGACAGGATATAA
This sequence comes from Anneissia japonica, assembly GCF_011630105.1. Classification (NCBI taxonomy): domain Eukaryota; kingdom Metazoa; phylum Echinodermata; class Crinoidea; order Comatulida; family Comatulidae; genus Anneissia; species Anneissia japonica. The sequence continues at coordinate 151,585 of NW_022684560.1, read as the reverse complement.
TAAACAACACAAATTTAAAAGCAATAAACCAAGATATCAACTGTCATGTTTCAGCTGTATCACACAGTCATCTTCAGTAAACTAAAAGCTGAACCAAACACTTAATAAATATACAAGCCTATTTTGAGGAGGAAAATATAGAAATAAGTTTGGTCTCACTTTCAAAATTAAAATTGAATCTCATCTTTAATCGTAATATATATGAACTTTTAAATTCATCTTAAATTTAAGTACTATTCCATATCTATTTTATATAATCGGGGTTCAATATAAACTATCAAATATATTATTTTGTTTATGGTTATTATTTTCAACTAAATATATATATTTTTTTAATTTGAATATATCTAAATTTGGAACAATTATGTAATATTGAGTGTGATTTGAAAATTTTGATGAAATATTATTTTCAGCTATTATGTAGACCTTGTTTGACGATACTACTTTACTTACTGTATTTCAGGGCCCATCAGTCCACTTTTGAACATACCCATCCTCTAAAGTCTTCCACCATTTACTGTCCAATGTTTCTCTAAACCACTATTTATTGTACATTCTCAGGTTGTCTGTCCACCTCTGTTTCTGTCTTCCTCGTTTTCTTTGACCTTCTCTGGGTATCCATTCGGTTATTCTCTTTGTCCGTCTATTGTCATTAGCCCTAACCACATGTCCTGCCCATCTCCACTTCTTTTGACGCTTCTTCCATTATGTCATTTTGTTCGGTTCTTCGTCTTATTGTTACGCATGGTATTCTGTCCAGAATATGTGTAACATGTTTGACGATAAACAAACCCAAAGAAGTATATTTTAAGATTCAATTCATTAATCACTCTTTAAGTTTATTATATAAAACAATACAATAGTGATTAACTGAGGCAGAAAAGCTATACACTTTCTCAATGTTCAGTAGCTTTGTTGTTTACGATTTTGTTTCCTTATTCCTTTATGTAAAGGACTTCTTTTTGAGGAAACCTAATTTTCTGTCTATCTGTTTGCGTGTTAATTAATAATACTGTATTCATTAATTTTACGCAAATCTTTTAGGGAATATTCTTCTATAAGTGTTTAGTATGTCCATTACTTTCCCACTGGAAATAATTTTTCTTCAAACATTCGTGGGTTATCCTCGGTATTTATAATCAGCTCCAGCTCATTGTATTTATTTATTTTTGGATTGGATTATTGTATCGTTTGTTTAAATTTATATAATATACATAGTTTTTAATATTCAGCACATTAAATTTTGTTTTGTATATTTTGTAATGTGTTTTATTATTGAGGGTCCCAATCAGCTTTTTTCGACGGGCTACCCACTGAAACTATGTTTTGGTAAAAACTTATATCTGAGAGCAATGGGCGACCAAACGCATTTGATTGTTTTACTTTGTCCATTATGCAGGTTTTGACGTACTGGCGATTGAAGTTGATGGACCGAATGTATACTGGACACAAAATAACGAACTGCTTCATTTTAATGGAATCTCTTCTATTCCAATACTTCAATCAGTTGGAGCATTTCGTGATATGCGTCGACATGGAAGCAATACGTAGGTTGCGTAGTGTTTTTAAGTTTTATTGTGTTTGTGAACAATTATATAATTTTAATTGACTTTCCTAGCCGTAGCTGAAAAAGCCATTGTTTTTGTTCTGATTTTTTTCCTTCTAAATCGTTTTTCCTATCTTTATGCACTGAGTATTTTTTGTCCGGTACTTTGGTTACTTTCCATGCTTGAATCGTCTCCAAACTTTGTCCAAGATTCTCGGATAAGAACTTAAACCGTAGGCCCAGTGTACACATCTAATTCAGTAACAATTCGGAGTGGGGTGTGGATGTGAGGACCATTTAGAGAGATTTAAAGGAAACACCCCACACTAGATATGTAGAAAAAAAGGATCAACTGATCTGAATGAAACTTTCCAGAATAGTTGTCATAGTCCAATGATGAAATTATTACATTTTGGTGACGATCCAGAGTAGGGCGTGGATATGAGGACCATTCATAAGGGAAACGTCACAGATCGGATATACCGAAAACTGATAAACTGATTTGAATGAAATGTTATCGACAGTTTAATCAAGTTACAAGTCAGGAGCGGATTTAGAGTGTGTGTGTGGGGGGGGGGGGTGGCGCGCCCCGTTTAGAAAGTGTATGAAAAACAAAAAGATTTTCGGGGTTCGATAAAACAAATTATTCGTGGGGGCATGCCCCCGAACTCCCTAGGTTAGTGTTGTTTCGATCGGCTCATCCACTTTTTTGAACTCCTTTTGTGCCCCACCCCCGTCCCCATCCTCTTTGGATATCGCTGGATCCGCCCCGGCTCAAGGATGAAATCATAAAATTTTGGTGACAATCCAGATTCGGGTGTGAATTTGTGTGTCATTAAAGGGCTAACGTCCCAGAATTATCTCAAAAAACGTTTAAAGCAATTATTCCCAGTATTTGAAGAGCATTTAATGCTTTCTGACTAATAGACCATCTCCTGTTTCAGTCTGTATTACCTAACGGAAGATGAAAATCGTATTGGAAGGTTGCGGCTCGAAAATTTCCAAGCCGTTGAAGACGAGGCTTTTATCGATGTATATTCGTATATTAACATAAATGGGTTTGATGTTGCTAAAAAGAGTAAGTTATTTCCAAACATGGTTTTGCTTTATGCTCCTTATGTGATACAAAATAATAAAAACAGTTGTATTAAACATCAACAATCATACACACACACACACACACACACACACACATCCACCCACACATTTTCAGTATTTTGCCTTTTAATCTATATA
>NW_022684560.1:146178-148530 GCF_011630105.1 Anneissia japonica | reverse complement strand
AGATGTGTATATATATATAGGCCTATATATATGTATATATATATTTACTGTATATATATAACAATATATTAGCAACAATGTTTAATAATAGGCATAATAATAGCAATATGGTAAATGATTAAAATGTGGCTCTCTCAAATAAAACACCAATGCCAAAACGGAAATAATGTTATATCAAATCGAATCTTATTGTTTATTTTATTTTATTCAAATGTATTTGGACGAGGTTTTTCATAAACATGCGTTCCGAAAAATGGTAACTGAACTGGTTTAAACATTTTGTTCATTTGCATCGATAATTTGATGTGGATCCACGTGTGTCTCATATTTACAAATGCAGACGCAAACACAACTAACTTTGAAAATTTTAACTAGAGATATGAACATGGATTATTTTGTAATTTTTATCTTAATTTTGGTAACTCATGTAAGCTTCGTCAACACAATTGAGCCCCAATTGTTTAACAATGAACATACTCGGCCACCTAGACGTGCATACACTGTTAGTATAATTTGTATAGATACTCTTAATTAATTATATAATTACTACTCGAAAGTGTTCTATTTTCATTTCAAGTTGAAGGAACCGTAAGTGCTATCACTGAGTGTGCCTTGGATGAAATTCTTAGCAGCGTCAACACCACGTGTATGGTAGGAAATAAACAGTTTTCATTAGATGCAGTTAATGATTTTATTTTAAAGTCAAACTAAATTAATGAAAACAACATTTAAAACATAAATAAAAGCTAGTATCAGGTGAATAAAACTTCTAATTAAAGAATTGTCAAACTAACTAATGTAGATCTTCACCAACCATTCTATACCTTGCATTTGCGCTAACATGTAGTACTCGAGGTATCTTTTCTCCCTACTACAAAACAATCGTAGTAGCCAATATGTAATACAACTTGCGACAAATATGCAATGATTTATGCAGAGGAGTTTTAATAGTTAAAATTAATAGTTATTTGTGGTTTTATTAAAATGTTGACTAAACTGTTTTTACTTTCTCTTGTATCATTGGTCGGCAATATATTCATATATTTTTTGGAAAACTACAGATTAATAATAAATATAGCTAATTTCAATGCGGTTCAATTGAGGTACTTTTATCAACACAAAGAATTGCATTCCGGCCAAATGTGAATAACATAATTGAAAAGAATATTTGTGTGAGCACTGACAATTACGATTATGCACTAGTATTTTTTCTTGATTGAATTAAGCTTTAATATGGAATTAGAAACTTAAACAACCTTTACTAAAATAGTTTCAAATATTAGAAAGACCTATTGATTTGGTTGTTTTTCTTTTTTTAGAATTCCGAAAATATACTTTTAAAAATTGACTATCTGGATCAACTACTACTTGGCAAATTTCACTCTTCTAATATGTCGACTTACGAAAATTCATCAGATCAACTCTGTAAGTTCATCTGGGATAGATAACCTTAATTACAGCTATCAAGTTTACTATACATTATCATAAGCTTCTGCTAAATTTCTTTCCTTTCTTTATTCGTATTTTTTTTTGTAGAATTCATTTAATTTATTCTGTGAAATGTATGCCTATACTTATTAATATATTATTAAACTAAATTTATAAATGATAAAGATAATATTATCATTTTTATATTTATTATGATATTATTATTATTATTATTATTATTATTATTATTATTATTATTATTATAAATGGTATTATTATATTATATAACAATTATCTGTTTCTGATTCACATATTTAGCTTTTATTGTTTTTCAACTGCATCCGAACACCAGCAGAAGAGAGTTAAAGATTACTTTGAATGACGAAATTATCGTCTTCTCTATAAAGTTACCTTTACATGCAGGTTAGATATGTTTTAAATTTACATATACAATACTAATTGATTATTGCGAATGCCCGTAATGTGGCATAATCAGATAATTTTTAGGGAAACGTTTAGCGCTGCAGTTGCTGGTCAGCTTCTCAACCTGGGGGTCGGGGGTCAATCCCCCACTAAATGTATTTCACTTTTTTCTTTAGGCAATATGCACTTCACCTACAGTTAGCCAGGTGTACAAGTGGTATTTGGTAGGTTCGAATTAATGAGCTGATTTTTAACTGCAACATTTTGGAATTCTTCCCAGGGAGCATGAAACCTGTTTTCGAGGCTCACTAGGAGAATTTATTCGCGCGAATCGAAGGCGTCGGTGCGGTTCCTGAGCTCTGATTGATTGCGCACTTTTTTCGCTTCGCAATAATGTAATCGCTTATAAAGAGACCCTGTTGATGATGAAGTGCTATGTAATACAGTATTAACATATTATTCTTTATCAGTATTTTTCTAAAGACTATTTATGCTTTCGAA
>NW_022684560.1:138498-146142 GCF_011630105.1 Anneissia japonica | reverse complement strand
AAAAAAAAAAAAAAAAAAAAAAAAAAAAAACGAAAACAAAAACAAAAATGATTAAGAGAAAGAATTTTTTGTTGCTGAACCAAGATTTGGCCTACGTACTGTACTTGATCGTTGAAAATACTCGACTAGCGATAATCTAGCTTGGTCATTATGTAGCCTATTCCTTGGAAGATCTCGCTCTCCATTGTCTCATATCAAATGGGCCTATTACATTCAAATTCAGATTGTAATCGATCTTCACCATCTCATATATCAGTTATTCATTCTTTATCATTTTCTAAAATACAATAAAAAGAATACAGGGTTAACTCCCTCTTGCCAGCCGATATAATCCTACATGTTCAAACAATAACCATTTGATTATCAATGTAATTTTGTTTTTGTTTTGTTCAAGATACAACGTCAGTTGTCGCTATCTTCATTAGTTACGAGGCTGAGCAATCAATAAGTCAACGTAGTATTACATTTAATCCAGATAGGTGGGTAATATCGTTTTGTGTTCGATTCTCTTATTCCAATACCAAGTATACATTACATTTGACTCACTAATCCAAAGAGCAGCATACCAAAGTCGGGTCAACCACCGTGTGTACGTTAAACCAAATACTTTTCTTGAACCATGAGTTCTTGGTTCTATTTTCTGTATGTGATAAAGACTTTATATAGTTCACCCCCTATCTTTAAAAATACTTGCGTTTCTTGCGTACGTTATAAGTTATAAAGAATTACTTCATGGTGAACGCAGTGCCTTGTGGAGCTGCACTGCGGTTGCAGCGGATACCAGAGCCCAATCGGTCCGTATTTTCTAGTTTTTTAAGTTGGACCAATATAGTATAGGCCGAAGTTACTTTTGCGTATGAGCCTTATGCCTATACAGATGTCGTCGAGTGAGGCTTGTTAAAATTAAACATCTCTTGGAATGGGCACAGGCTCAGTTTTATGTCGATTCTCTTTTCGACAACAAAATTATTGTATTTTTTCTTTTTGCAACCAAAACATTCTGGTTGCTTAGAACAATTTCACATTGCGTCATAAAAGTAGATAATAAAGGTATACCGTAAAAACACTGTCAGCACTAATAGGCCTAATTTTAGTATAATTCTTTTTAACATTGCTTTGTAGTAGCAATGGTGAGACACAATCTGGTGTGTACTACAAAGGTAGTGGTATTCTATCAATAACGGCCTATTCAGACGAGGGCATGAAAGTTGGAGCATCGGTGGAATTCTCTCTGCCAACCTACCCTGAAAAAGTTTGTTTATCTTTTAATTCGTGCTTCTATCTTAAAAAAATAAACATAACGTAATTATTGATAAGTAAGCTAAAATTGTTTTACTTGCTTATTCCTATGTGAGTCATTTAACGATGATTTGGCCTAAATTTATCTCATCAACATTAATTGAACAGTTTTAACACGCACCCCACTCAACATACCATAATGAAACCTTTATACAGTACATGGTGTCTATAATGGTTATTACGATAGGCCTATATGTTAAAAAATGAATTTAATTATACATGTGTCTAAATAACTAATAAGCGACTATAATATTATATTTATATGTAATATTATATTTATCTGTAATATATTTAAACAATATTTTCTAGATTCCCGAAGATGCATTGAATGATCATAACATAACCAAATCCATGTGTGCGTTCCTGACAGCCGACATAAGGTGATTATACATTGATGTACCTTGGTAATGAGCCTTACTCTATAAAGTTTAAGCTTGTGTGTCCACATTTAATAGATGCTTTCAAAAGATTGTCTGTACTATATGGGGCAAACTTCAAAACAAAAATTTGACTTCCTGGTTTACGGTTTTTGTTTCGATAAGTGAAGATGGAAAAGCTTTCCAAACATTACATGTATACGCTCTTGGTAATAAAACTAAAATTTTGTCGCACTCTTATATGTAATGTGATTAGATGATAATTTCTTTTGCATACATTTCGTGGTAATCTATGTCCAATACAAGCCTAAGTATCCAACATCTTCTTTATTCTTCATTGTTAAAATTTTCATTTTACACAATATTTAACCAGTAACCGACCCCATTCTTAATTAATCCGATTTACTAGGAGTTGGTCGTCAAAGGGATGCAATGTACAGAAGGTTACTGACAGGAATGTGACTTGTGTATGCACTCATTTGACAAGTTTCATGGTGATATTTGAGGTCTCTACTTTACCCGTAAGTGTCTGAGCACTCGTAGCTAGGCAACAAGTAAAAGGAAAAGAATGTCGCCTCCTGAGTATAAATTCCCAACAATTACGACCAAGTAACCTATATGTTAATGATAACGTTTCGCCATTCCTTTAACAATCCTCAAAATGGGCCAAGATGTGTCATCTGGAGAATTATTGAATTTAATTTTGATATAGTTTACAATTTTAATAGCACATAGTGATATTAATTATATATAACAATAAACTATATTGTAGCAATCATCGTACACTCACTTCCAACTACGCATTATAGGTCTGGCATTTCCGCTACGCCTTCTCTCAGCTTTGTGGATCTAGATTTTCTACATACCGGAATTGAATGCTTGATCAGTACGTCACATAGTGCTAAAAGTTAAAAAGCATTAGACCGGGCCTGTAAGGCCACACCATTTTTTAACCATACGAAAATCAGGGCTATTGATTATTTGCACTCAATGCTATATGACTTTTATATGAATGGAATAATGAAATAATTTGATTAGATGTGTATAAGAGACAGATATAAATTGTGTTGACGTCTTATGGCACTTTTATATGGATTTTGGGTTCTATGTAGTCACATAATTATATAATTTGTTGACCTTGTGATATTGTCTTGCATGTTCACCTTAGCTTACAAATTATACTTCGGAACATTTTTTTTTAATTATGCTTTTTTGATAACAACTTTATTTTCAACGGGGCTCCAAAAAACGTGTTTTCTTTGTTTTGCAGCAACCTTTGGAAGTCATTACGTCATATGATTCACATGCAATTGATGGGTCACATTATTGTGTTTGACATCTTGTTTCTTGGCGCTGTTGACCGGACGGATAACAAGGTATTTACAATCCTTATGCTCGTTTTATTTTATAATTGTACCTTAGTCACCATAATGTAATAAATGTAGCATCAATATAGGTTGTATTAACTTGTTATTTGACAAGATGGTTAATACTCTTTTAGGAGATGTACATAATTTATAACTGTCCCCGTAAGCCTAATGCGTAACACTGCATCAGAAATTTACTTTGTTTTCGTTGTTATATTGGCAAAATGATTAATAAGCTATATGAAAAGATGTTTATATAATTTTCCATTGTGTCCTAACGGAACATCAATTACTTTATGTTCAGTTGTTCTATTGACAAGAACGTTAATCAATAAAAAAATTTAAAAAAAAGGTTTATATAGCTTATATAACTGTACCATAATTACTTTAATGCGATAATATCTATTAAACGTTTACATAACTTACAGTGGGTATATAAATTTAGTCACCGTAATGCAATATTTACGTCAGTGCATTATACTTTGTGTATAGGCCTATTGACAGCACATAATCAAATGATGATACAAACTTGTTATTCTATTTACAACAATGTTATCGTCAATATATTTACAAAATTCTGTACTTTATTAAAAAATATCATTTAGTACATTAGCAAATATAGATCTAAGTGCCTTGGTGTTAACGGTGCTGATATAAGGAGCATAAATGTTAGTTTTCATATCACTACATTTGCAGATGTTTTCATGGGGGAATTAATGTAACATTTCCACGAGGTTATTCCACGAACCAATCACAGAACGGTAGAATAGTGGTTTTTACCTTGTAATCCGTTCACTAAAACAAAAGGTACTATAGATACACAAGATAGAATTCTCCACAGAAAAAACTGTATCACAGAGTTGCATTGTTGGTGAACTGTATTAATGTTTGTATATATCCAGTCGTACGCGGCGCCCCACTAAATGAGGCGCCTCGTACGTCTGGATTTTGGTCTGGTGTCGGGATATAAACTTACGTAAATTGCCCTTATTAAAAACAGAAGTCTGGATTTGCGTAAAAGCTATGGCGTATATCCCCTTCACTTTTGCTATGCAAGAGTTCTATCTTGTGTTTCTACAGGATATTTGCTAAAACTGAGAACGTAGGACTAGACTGCACTCTAACTTTTTTTTTCAGAATGCCTGTATATTTGTTTCAGTCGCGATGCATTTTGAGCTTTTATGTATCTTTATGTGGATGATGTCCGAGGCTGTTTTTCTCGTTTTTAAAGTTGTCAAGAAAACACCAAGCCGATACAACAAGTTTAAGTTCCACTTTTTGGTAGCGTATACGGTGCCGATTCTTATCGTTCTAACGGCAGTGATTTTAGGCCGCAGCCACTATACAGCTGGAGATTTGTAAGATATTTAGACATTGATTTAAAAAAAATATATCTGTACAAACTGCACACTTACAAGAAAGTATAAGTATTTTCAATCTAATATCATATCATATCTGCAATGAGTACGGCAAAACTTCAATATCACCTTTGATAATTATTTTCACTTAATTACACGAATACTTGGATTATACTTAATGTGTCTATTGTAGACCCATTAGTTGTGTCTTTGTTATAATTTTCCTTGAATGTATTGCTGTTTTGTCCATCAAAGCTCACTTGAATTCATGAAACTTGTCACATGGCTTTTGCTTCTTAACAAGATGTACAGTGTCAGTACCAGTACGACGAAACAAACACATAAACATTAAACTAATCTTCAATATGTTTTCAAATTATGCACTAATGTAATTTAATGGGAAGGGATGGTTAATATTTATAGTTCCTGAATTCAAATATCGAAAGTCCGTAACAACTCTTTTTCTTATTATCTTTTTATCGTTTATGTTATTTTAGATACGAGCAGAACAGGCGATGTGTTTGCTTGGTGTTGTATTGCTAGGAATCCTAGTTTGACTAATTTGTTTATTTCAGCCTCGATATTTGTCTTGTCTTTGTCTGTAGCGAAATAGGGTCTTATAAAAAATGGGTCGACAATTGAATGTCCAATTAGCGTGTTATAAAGATCGATGATACCGTTGGTCATTCTATACTGAGTGACATCAATTTACCTCCTGGTACAATTCCACATAAACATTCCCAAACTTATAAAAGGCAGTATAGAGGTAATTTTTTTGGAGGTTAAATCCATCGTAATTTAGGGTATTTCGATAAACAAGTTATTAAAACATAGAGAAAGATATCGTATTCAAAATATCTAACCACTACCAGCAACACGCATTACATTACACTAACATGCATGCCTTTCACGACGTATTGGAAAGTTTAAGATATGCCTAAAAATCAGTTAAATACAAAAATATTAAAATATTCATCCACTTTACTTTTCCATTCTGCCTTTAGGTGCTTGCTGGATGGTAGCGGAAAGTGGGCTGTAGTAATTCCAATGCTTGGCAGTGTGCTGGTAAGTTATACATGAGCAGACTCGAAGCAACCGTTGTAGCCATTAGAAGCGATTAGCTACCAAATTACTAAATCAACTTAATCCTAATATTCTTTCTTCCATCCATGCTTTCTTATATAATTTTGAATAATAACAATAAATTCATACCAACAATTGCCAACTATATCTTTTTTACCAATCTAGTTATTTAGTTTATTGCTTATTTAAGGAATGTTGTTCTAAAAAGGTCGCGTGCTATCTTTGTAACTTGTTTCAGTCTGAATTGTTTTTTTTTTATGCCAAATAAAGTCAAGTCCAATCGCTCCATAAAAATGTGCATTAGTTCTCAATATATCTCAATATATAAAGTAGGTATCACCAGCTTCTACTACAGTATCCTATGGTTATTACAGAAAAGTATTCAGATTCAAATGTATTTGTCCTACCAAAACTGCCGACACAACGCTAAATTTATGGTATTTATTAATGTTCCATTGGGGCTATCATTATAATAATTTTAAGAACAGAAACAATTTTAAAACCTCACTATAGCTTCAGTCAATCTGCTGTATTTTTTTTCTTCGATAGATTAATATGATTATATTATTAAAGATGTTAATTATAATATACTCTCGAGCGGGACCTATGACGCAAAAGTCTGAAAAACTTCAAACGGAGTATAAACAACTCAGGTTAGTCTGACCTTTCTACTCAAGTTTACGTGACATTTTTGTGTTTTTGAAGGTCGTAACGACATAGATAGGTCTAGGTTAAAAGTTCGAATTAATATTATAGTATATTATGTTCTGGAAAGTAATGTCGCACACAAACCTGTGCTCTATGTTTAAAAAAAAATACAAAATTCTATAAATTTAGGTAATATGCCGTACAAACACGTGTCACAAGATAAACATGTAAAAACTATCGCATTTCAGATCTACAGTGAAGGGCGTTTTGATGTTGGTCCCTATTCTTGGTGTCACCTGGATTATTGGGCCATTTGCTGCTATAACCAACAGCCTTTTTCTAATCTATCTTTACGCGATCCTAAACTCTTTACAAGGCGTATTCATATTTATCTGTTATTGCTTATTGGACCAAAAGGTAAGTTGTTCTTTTGTAATTTTTCAATTGTTGTTTTTGTGAAATTCTCACAAGTAAATGCCGTATTTATTCGAATGAACGCCCCGCTTTGAATAAAAGGCCCTTTCAAATAAAAACGCCCCGAGTTAAATAAACTCCCCCACCGCCTAAATAATTGTAAACAAATCTAGTAGATGTAGCATCATTCTTAAAACATTCTATTAAGGTTCTACTCCAGTACAATCACATTTTTTTCTAACCTGGTTGGTATCATTAAGTCTTTGTGATCACGCAATAACACATTTTGACGGTAATGTTTTAGTTATACGTTTACAGTGAAATTAAGGGGCGTTTATTAGAGTATGTACGTATCCACTTTACACCAACCATATAAACGCCTCCCTCAAATAAATGCCTCCTCCGAATAAACGCCCCTCAAAAACCCTTCACAACAATAAACGCCCCTGGGCATGATGATGATAATGATAATTAACTATAAATATAGTAGTACAGCAGCAGCAGCACTAATCACATAGTAGCATATAGTACTAGCAACAGCAACAATAATAAAGCAATAATAGTATTAAAAGACATAACAGCAAGAAATATTAACATAAAATACCGTACTCGCGCGAATAAGAACCCGGGCGCTTAAAATTTGTTTTGCACTTTTTGAGGGGCGCTTATTCAAACGGGGCGCTTATAAAAACAGAGTGAAAATTGAGGGGGCGCTTATGAAAATAGATGAAAATCGAGGGGTTCTTATGAGAACTTATTAAATCCAAGAGGCACATTTTGAATGAAAAACGATTAAATAAGGACATCAGGAAACCGCAAATTACGAATGGTGCTGCGACAGAAAAGATAATCGTCCAGAGAGCATGGCTTGTCATGACAAGAATGTTGTGAGTACAGTATTACCAGCAGAATAGCAGAATGAAATTAGTGGTGGTGGTTAGCTTGTTCGCCATCAGTCGATTGAGAATAGGAGGACGGCATGATCATTGCCGGTTTTCTTGAAAACTTAGATGAGATGTGTTAAATTGTCGGAAAAGGAGTAGTAGGACTAGGATATAGACAGATGAAAGAAGATGAAAGTTGGAAATATACTGTCTG
>NW_022684560.1:131425-135304 GCF_011630105.1 Anneissia japonica | reverse complement strand
GGGATTGTCTCCTGGTGTACTGTCCAATCACCACCAGAAGGACCCCACTGGAAATAAGTCTTCTTCTAGACTTTCGTGGGCTATCCTTGGTGTTTACACCGAATAAATCCAATCCAATCCTACTAATTAATTAATAGATTGATATAAACATTGTAGTAATTTTTCAATTGCAATCTTCGTATTTGTCAATTCATGAAAATAGCAATGATAAACATATAATAATTAGTTTAAATCATATACATATCATCAAAGAAAGGTAAATGCAGTGTTCGAATAAAGGACATATATACATCGTGTAGCATAGCTTTCAACGCATTATATATAATTTTACAGTAATTTTACAGTGTTAACGGCTATTTTGATTTATATTATATATATACACTACGTATATATATAATGTATTATACAAAAATAATTAATAGATCACCATAACACTCAATGGAATGTTACATGAAAGAGATGATTATATTTTGGGTTAAAAAGTCAAAGGTAGAGGTCACAGCAAGGAAAATGTTAGATTTGTTTTTATTTATCTTGATATTTAGAGACAGGTGCATGTGTACACTCTTAGGAGGGACAGCTCTTATTTTGAGCATTCATTTCCATGATACTGTAGTGCTCTCTATATACTACATAACATGAAAAGCAATGATGCAGTACTTTTTAAGGCTAGCGGTGTTGTTGCAGGAGCTTCTGTAATAAAATAATATTGTGATTACTGTCGTATAAAATGCTAAACCTTTTGGTCTGTCAACAGCGTGGTACACTATGTAGTTATATTTTAGGGTACTTTTCAAGGAAATTGTCGAGAGCTTTATGAGTGTCAATACGGACTTTGGTAACGATATACGCTTAACATTTTTTATAACGGAGCTGCACTTAAATAGAGATCGTATTTACTTTTTTCATTTAAAAAAGGAGTATTAAATATAGTTAAGGGACCAATCAGGTAAGTGGAAGCATTCTTTAGCAACATTCAGTATTATTTATTCATTCTTTATTAAAAACATGGCCAAGGGTCAAGTACTATGTAAAACTTACATGTGGCGAGTGGGCCGGTGAAGATCTATGTCTCCATGATCACTGATACATGCCTATTCATCAGGATATTGATTATTTGATATGCCTGATGTAGTGAAGTGGCATACGCAAATGCTTAAAATACAAGTACTTGTGCTCAAATTCGTGCCATCCAGTGGCGGATCCAGGTATTTGAAATAGAGGAAGCCCAGGGTGGGACTACACAAATGGAGAGACCACCTCAGCCTTACCATGGTTGGGGTTCAGGTAAGACAATTATGATTATGATACTAGAGGACCAGGAATGGCACTCATACATAAATTTAATTTGAAGTTTCCTTTTTCAAGCTCCATTTTTTTTTTATAATTTTGAAAAAAATAGGGGTGCCGGACCGCGGCTCGGTCCCCTGAATCCGCCACTGCTGCCTAAGGTTTTTCATCAAAATACGTAGTTGTGTGCAAGTTTTTGAACAAATTAATACAAGTATTGCCGTTGATTGCATGTTTTGTGCAATGTTTTAAGTAAATGAATTTAAGGTATGGCCCAATAACTTTGATTAATGAGACTACAAAGTAGGTTACATTATTATTATAGGTAATAACTTAAACACTAATAAAATAAACACCGTATTTGCGGTCTGAACATGAATTTCCATAGTTTTCAACTTGAAATTTGGTAGACACTCACCATTTGATTGTTGAACTATCTTAATTTTAGAAATAATTATGCTAACTACATGAAAGGCTATATAACAAGATTATAAAGCAATCTTGAAGCCTCTACTATAATAATTCTGGATGATATCATAGTCATACCATACTGTGTATGGAACCATTTTTATTTAAACCACTAAATCGCATATTTGATATCAATCGGCGCGCTGGTTTGAACGCTTAAAAATGGCTCTGGTGGTAGAACAAGTCTTCTCTGATAAGGACTATAAATCAGTATACACAATGGCGCGTGTGCACTATAAAGAACCCAGTGCTTCATTTGAGACGAATAGTGGGATACCCCGGTGTACTGGTACAGACAGCCCCTGTGGTGGACGACTGGTTGCTGGTACCGGGTTACCGGGTAGCACAGACACGAAGGGACCCTTAGGGGCGAAGAAAGTCATTGATCGAGTTCCTAATCCACATATCTAAGCGCCTTCTACCATTATTATTATTAATATTATGCCTATCTGAAATTAAATTAGAATACTTTGGACTACTGTATTCAATACTATAATTTTTTTTAAACTGTACCATAGCCTGAGTTTAAACTGAGGATTTTTGAAGATGGGGTCTTGCAGAAATGATACCTATAAGGTAACAATTATAGGCGATAAAGGCGTTGGAAAAACATGTCTGGTACGACGATACGTAAGAGGTAGATTCTTGCAGGCACAACCAACTTCAGGTAAACATACATTAGTTTACATTGCTGGGCATTCACGCCCAATAAAAATATTAGTTTATATTCCTATCTAGGCTGGAACTGAGTGATGAGGGTGAGGGAGGTTTTTTTTTTTTTTTTTTTTTTGATAAGAAGGAGGGATTTTTTTTTTTTTTTTTTTTTTGCTAAAGCCAAATATTCCTGGGTTATTTGCTTGTGTATTGATATTCAAACTAAAATGCGTGATTGAGATTATACACACAAAGTAGTATTTTGTTTATGACATTTCCATCCGTGTGTTTTCATAACAATCTATTTTATTAACCGTTCTCAAGATTTTCGTGCAAACAACTTTCTTTGTGTCATATTTCGGAGTCTGGCTTTCTAATTAGTCCTTGAATTAACTCTCATCTCTCTCATCTTATGGGAAAATAGCCAGTGAGTACATACAACGCAGATGCTAAAGGCTAGCTAATTCTGTATTATATTACTTTCTAATATTTTAGGCCACAGTTTTCGAATGCGAGCCTAGCCATAAAAATTTTAGGTAACCCCTCTATAAAGATCAAAAGTTATTTGATAGAGGTTTTACTAAAAAAATCCATTGATTATCACTTCATTTAATTGAAGAGTTTATGCAAGAGAATACAGAAAAGGTACAGTATTGTTTAACTACGGTATTCATTAACAATATCAATAATTAATATCAATATCATTTTTTCTCAAATTTATATTGTAAGTTAATCATTTACTTCAATATACAAATTATCCAATCAAAACAAACCATTTTCAGCACTTTCGCAGAAAATATATTATTGTCATAACGTAATCAGCTACAAGCTATGAAGCTTTTAAACTCTAGATTAATAATTAAAAAAAATTAACCTTGGGTATAAAATCAGGGTGTCCGAAACTGCCTTTTATGATTCATCTTTTTAATGCTCTAAATCAGTGTCAATTTGATTAATATAAATTATCTGCTTTGCACACTGTAATAAAAAAAAAATGTTGCAGGAATGGAATTTCAGCCGATTCGAGTGCAGGTTGACGACGGGAGCTGTATGAATCTACACGTATGGGATATACAGTCAGAGTTATCATCTTTCAGATGGCTCTATGCCTATTCTGCCAAGGGTATTATTCTCGTTTACGACATTACTGAGTACCAATCATTCCTAAATCTTCAACATTGGATGCATGAACTAGTGCAGGTAAACAAACAAATTACAACCCATGAACACATTCATAAAATGAATTTCAATCACACTAGGCCTAAATGGCATTTCGAAAATAAGCTAGGCACTCATGAGGATGGCTTATTAGGTAGTTATGTTGTTTTTGTAAATCAGTTTGAATACTTATTGATAAACCTATACTGTATATGTAATTATTATTATTATATTGTAATTATTATTATTATTATATTGTATTGATAATCATTTCGTTTCTGTAATACACTATATTGTTATATATATATA
>NW_022684560.1:128335-130456 GCF_011630105.1 Anneissia japonica | reverse complement strand
ATGCGCTGACGAAGGTAACAGGAGTTGCCGAAAATTTCGCTAATAAATATTTCTATGTCTCCTACAAGTCAAAGTATCGTAGCAGTTTATTTTGTCTGCGTCTACCTACTGATTTATATATATATATATATATACACACACCTCAAGGCTTGTTCAATTGTCTTTTACTCCCTTGCTCCACGTCCTATACTTGTCTTACGTCCGGTATATACGTAGGCCTATGTTATAGTTGTTTTACTCGCATTTATAAAGCATAATATTATGCTTTAGACCTGATGTAGGCCTACGGTGAAAACGTGTGTCATCTTCAATAATAAAAAATCTGGCTAACTTATGTCTCTTTCTTTAAACGTAAAAAAATTTATTGTAAATTAATGGAAATAAATGGAAAAGCAAGTTATCTTAGACGTCAACAGCCAATATATAGTGTATAGTCATAGCCATCGATCCATACATTGCGTAAGGTTTGTTAGTAAACAATTATGTATTACTATTTTATCTGTTTATTTATGTACTTTGAATTAACAAAAGAGTAAATATAGCATACCAGTAAAGAATAATAAAAAATAAATAATCGCAAAAACAAACCATATCATCAAAATACAAGAGAAATAATAAGTACTGAAGTATCGAGTTCCGAGTTCATAGTTATTGTACAACTATCGACCAATAGGCATAAGTTTGAATTGGGTGATTGGTATAATATTGTTATCAATGTTTAAATGTGTCAAATAATGTTGATGAACATTGAAAGTTGCCATGAGGCTAAAGTTGTGTATAGTTATCAATCGACTCTCCGTCATTCCAAATGTATGGTACTTACATTCTTGATCACGTACGACTCACATTTTGCTGTCAGTAAACAAACCACTATTTGATACTCACATGCTGCATCCGTCAACACTTAAATTATCACCAAATATGAAATGTAGTAGTATCAATGTATTGCAAGTAAAATTGACAGGACCCAGGCAGTAGTGTAAGGATCATATGTAATATTCTACACCACATCAACAATAACATCTTTAAAAAACTAATAAGAAACATAAAATAATATGTAATGTGTTGATGGACATGATCAAAGACAAAGGCAATTAAAATAAAAAACATTAAACACGTATTTAAACTAAATAAGTAGCCAAATGCCTTATTTAAATATAAAAATGTAAGTCGTATATTTAATTTCATATAAAAATCCGTTTTTAGATTTAGTGTATTAAAATATATCTCTCTTTAAAATTCTGTATAAAAATATTGCAAATTTATTTTTTTCTCGAAGCATTACTTATGCTATAAAGCGATAACTTAATATTCTAATAAAATATGTTTATAAAAATATAACATTATATACATGCAGTATATATATATATATATATATATATATATATATATATATAATAACGACAAAATTAGCAGACACTGAGTAATGATAGTAGTAAGATGACGTCATCATTTGTTGGTCTCGTTTTCATACATTTCACTGGTGAGATGTTTGCGCTTTACAAATCTTTATTATTTTTATTATTATTAGGCATATTATATTATTATAAGGCCTATTATTATTATTATTATTATTATTGTTATTATTGTTATTATTATTATTATTAATAGGCATATTATATTATTATAAGGCCTATTATTATTATTATTAACAACACGATATTCAAAATTAAAACAATTAATTTAGTCTTTTTTGCAAGCACACGACTTTTAAAATCAATCAAGAGATTTTTGCTTTTCTCCCCTTTTTAACTTTCACTTTTATATTAGTAATATTGCTACTACACTATTGTGAGTGGAAATAATATCAGTCTATTGTCAAATAAAGTGAAATCACCTCGACCTGATAAGATAATGTAAAATTATCAGCCATACATATTGACAAATCAAAAAAAGCTCCAAAAAATACGAAATGGTTCTTCTTGCAACATTATCGTTCAAGAGCGAGAATAGCCTAGCAAAAGTGTTTCATGCTGGCATTAGCTGTTTTTAGGTCATTTTTTGTCTTCACACAGTCGTATCTGGCAAATACTTGTCGGATTTTTGTATTTCCTTCTGCATTTGGAAGGCAATTCTTTTCTGATTGCTTTAGTATTTGTTTCAATTGTATTGCTTGAAAAA
>NW_022684560.1:118609-128319 GCF_011630105.1 Anneissia japonica | reverse complement strand
AGGTCACCGTCATTTTTCACTTTTCTATTGGTGCTATGCTGACCGCCCACCGCGCGTAGAGGCTGCATTTTGACCTCTTTTTAGTGACTTCGCTTAAATGGCCATTTCGGCTGTTCACCAATCAAATATCTTGTTGTTCATTCCCCCCAGTAAACGGAAAGCTGAATATTCATAGATTCTTCTTATATAAAATATATTTATTTATTTAAACAATATTTTGTGAGGGTGGCCTATCCAGCCTGAGCTGATCAATTGGGACCCTCAGTATATACACTTAGAACATAGGTATAAAAATTAAACTTGATCTTTAGCATAAACAAATTAATTGAATTACACCAGAATATGAATTCCCATCAGATGAAAAAAAAAATCACCATCAAAACACTAATTTCAATATGAATGAACAATCATGTCTAAATTGGTACGTGTGGGCATCGAACACACAACCTCCAGGTTTGCTATTCATTATCAACTAAACTGCTTCACTTGCAATTTGCAATTTCTAGTTAATAGAACTTTATTTTGTTGTTACATTACTTGTCCTCAAATTGAAAAAGCAAGAATATGTAGATTTTTTTAATTCTTAGAATTATGTATTATTAAAAATAGAATATTTAAAATCAACTATTATCTAGAACAAGATCTTCCAGCTCTAAGCAATGCTCCACTCATCAAAATGTTTGCGAATTATTTCAATATTAGTTGGTCGATCTGGAATTTTTACAATGACTACGGCTGTGGAACGTTGATAGTTATCGGTTGGAATTTTGGCCAACTAATGATACCAGCGATTTAGTTGTTCTAAATGTTACAGTAGGCACCGAAACGAGCGTAACGTGCGCAGATATGAACTACAACACGGAATACAGTATCAAAGTAAAGGTTCTTACTGAGGTCGACGGTGTATTACTTGTTGGAAAAGCTAGTCCGCTGGCATTTCATCAGATATGTAAGTATTGTACATAACCCTGCAGGCATACTACGATCATCGGTACATCATCTGCATACAACGCATATAACGCATAAATATATTTAGTTCATAATCGTATTTGGTAATTTAATACCATAAATAGCCATGTTTATTCAGACCTTGATTTAAAAGGCGCGCGATCGCGCCGGCGCTCCTCCGCGCTCCTCGAAATTATGCGAGGAGAGCAATCAATAGCGCTCCTGAATTTTTCTAGGGGAGCAACAAAAATACCATGTGTATAAGAGACAGTCTTTAATGAGGGTGGTCCATTCAGCCGAAGCACATACACATACACAAATACACATAGTAAAACAAAACAAAAGAGCGTATTAAACTACTTAAATTACAGTAAAATAAAAAACAACCTCTCAATTCAAAATTTACATAAAGAATTAATTCAAAATTAAATAAAATACTTAATATAAAAATTAAAATTAAATTACAATTAAAGATGTAAATGAAAGAGCATTATTAAAAAACAATAGGCAAAAGGGACATTAAAACAACAAAGGGAATAAAGTAGCCTAAATAAAATAATCAAATGAATTAAAAATAGATAAAAGGCCAATGTATATGAGAACTATAAATCAAATCACTCTTAATTTAAAGAAAATAAATCAATTTAAATTAATAAATAAAACAGAAAATAAATAATAATCAAAAAATGAATTATCAGTGCAAATTCAAAAACACAATTAAAAAAAAGAAGAAAGAAACAGAATTACAGGAGAGAAGAAGGATGTAACTTTTGAGGGACGATTTAAAGGAGGCGAAGGTTACAGATTGGATAGGAGTGTAATCTAAAAGAAGGTTAATTGAATAATTAAATTTTAGCTTATTAGAAGAACCTATTAGCATAGATGGAGAGTAGCATTAAGCTTTTGTTCAATAAGCTGTGAAGAGGGGTTAGTGAAGTAGACGATGGTGTCATCGGCATACATGTCAACGTTGATATTCGGATCAGTTGAAGTGAGAGCAGAAGGGAGGTCATTAATATAGATCGAAAAAAGAAGAGGTCCTAAGGTAGAACCTTGAGGAAATGAGAGTGGCAGCGACCTTAAGAAGTCTACCATCAATCATATCAAGGCCAGTAGAGGTGGTAGGATTGATAGAATTCAATTCAGACAGGACAAATTCTTCGGCGACTGGCTCAATATAGAATTGAGAAGAGCAAGGACTGAGAAATTAAGTAGGATCAGGGCACTTAGAAGAGTCGATCTGTGAAGAGAGCAAAACAGCATTATTAGTGAAGAAGTGGTTAAAGGGGTTGCGATAGTTTTAGAGTCGGAAACATCAGTACCATTAATAGAGAAAGAAGGAGGAAGAACATTAGACTTTTTAGAAGGAAGTAGATCTTTCAGGCCATTCCATATTTTCTTAGAGTTAACGCTATTATTATTTATTTAGGACCTGTAATAATGAGCTTTAGCGTGTCTACATATTTCAGTTACTGTATTTGCGAAAGTTCATAAAATCTACATCGTTCTTTGATTTATTGGCTTTAGCTTTTAAATCATCCCTTTGATGCATCATATCAAAAATATCATGTCTATTTTTTAGCCATTTAGGCAGGTCCTTCTTGAATCGTCTAGAAACGTAAGGAGCAAACTTGTCACAGACCTGAGTAAAGGTAGATGACCAAAAATCAGGAGCAGAATCCACATTTGAACAGTCATATAGTTTCGGCCAATTCTGTTGGCTAAGTTCATCGAGAAAGAGCTCCTCATTAAAATTCTTGAATGATCTGAAAGTTTTGGAGAAGTGATTCACCTTCGGAATTTGTGACGACAGGCAAGTGTAGATGAAATCATGATCGCTAAATCCACATGGAAAGACTGAGGTAGATTGGTGTATTAGTGCTCACAGTTAGTCAAAATCAGATCAATTGTGGATTCGGTGGTTTCTGTGATTCTTGTAGCAGATGTCACTAATTGTGTTAATCCAAAAAAATCCATCAAATCATTTAAATGATTATGATTCGATGATTCACTTTGATTGTTAATGTTAAAGTCACCAATAGCTACGAAATTAGGTGACATATGAGACCAGATATTAAAGCATTTTTCGATATCATCAAAAAATTGAAATCTGGCAATTGGTTGGCGATAAATGGTGCTGACGAAAATGGAACCTCCGGAGGGAAGATTAACAAGGATTGACAAAGATTCAATACAAACATCATCCGGTAAAATAACCTCTTCAAAAACAACTGATTGGAGAATGTACATAGCCACACCGCCACCATGTCGGGTTCTGTCTCTTCTAAGTAAGGTGTATCCTGGAATAAAGAGTTCGCTGGAGTGAATGTCCGAACATAGTTTGGTTTCCGAGAGGCACAAAATATGTAATAAATTGTTCTTTAGAAGTGCAAGAACTTCAAAGTGTTTGCTTGAAAGACTGTTAATATTCACATGTGCAATCTTGAGGCCTGAGAGAGATTTTGTCTTCTTGTGAATTTCATGAATATTTTCTGTTTGGTCAGGTCCAGGGTTGTATTCAACATCGCCTGCAGCTAGTAGTAGCATGTTTCGGCAGGCAACATGGTTTGAGTAGTATGGTGTGGGCGATTTACCAAGTTTACTTGAATCTCAGCTGATGATGAGGTTGATTTAACTTTGGTATAACATAGTAATTATACTCATAATACTTCTGTGGGTCTAGTCGCCAAACAGCAAGGATAAGAAGACATAGCAGGCCTAGGCCAAATAGTCCAACAGCATAGGAGGCTTTCTTCTTTCTATATATAGCCCGATGATGACCTATGGTCGAATGTGCTCGTATAGAATTTCAGCTTTAAGCAGATAAATAAACTATGTTTGGATTCATTATACGTATTTGCTCATTTATTTAAAGAGCAATGTCCGTATGGCTGGAAGCAATTCAAAGAAACATGCTATTTGTTTGGTGAAAATGTCATTAATTGCGATGACGCTAACTCGTTTTGTCAAAAAGAAAGTGCAAAATTGGTATCAATTACATCACAAGAGGAAAAAGCTTTTGTGTCGTCACAATCAAGCAACATATCCCATGAATACTGTTGGATTGGGGACTGGAACTGGACACAAGGCTAGAATTTTGAGTCTCATTTCAGATTTAAACTTTGACTTGGTTTTTACCAAGATGACAGTAGTTTCCTCCACTGATCTTTCTTATAATAGCTGGATTGTTCATCATACAATCATTGTAGGCCTACAGAATATAAATAAAGTCACCGACGCAATGTTAAGAAGCCCAAATGACGTATATAAATTTAAATATAAAGAAATTATTTTTTTTCACATCCTCTAACCACTCAACACGACTGTCTGTGCAGTAAAACAAAAACGTGTGCATTGTTGATGATCGTCACTCCGATTCAAAATTAGCGCTGTGATGACGTATTGTCGCATTTTGGGTTCTCCCGCATGGCGTCGGTGACTTCACTAAAAACCAGCTAATTGTCAATCCAGTTGTTATAGTACAGATCAGTGGTAAACTCATGTACTCACTGCGCCCGACTGTCTGTAAAGAAGGCAACGCCACGACGCGCGCATAATGGGATTGTCTTTTTATGACGATCAGTCAGACTTTCACCGACAGTCAGCAGACGACGTCTCGTCGTCTAGCGTTCACAGGAAGCATAGTTGGATTGTCGTATGACGGTCGTACGATGCAGTGAGTGCCCAGCTTAAATAACAAATGAATTAGTCATAAATAACAAGAAATTAAGGAATTTTAAGGTTGTTGTGTAGCACCTTAAATACAATATAAACAACTGGATAAATATAGTGCTTAAATAGGAAAAAAATGTTATAATCGTATCAAGCATAGCCCTTCAACGAAATGTTCCTCATTAATTCAGTTGTATAAAGAAAAGTGTCTCTAGCAGGATCCGAACTTGCAACTTCTTGCTGTCAGGGTGGGTGTCACATCCATTAGACAATGCATACCTATATGATATACGACTCTTTTAATTGTGTTATTTTATCGTTTAGACGGAGAAGGAAAATGTACACGATTTTACCCAACTTCTGTCCCCTGGTCCGACGGCCCTTGTGAAAGCAATCAAACAAGAGCCGTCTGTGAGAAAGGTAGGTTCACTCATGCTAAATTTATCATTACTATTTGTACACTACAATATTCTTTTTTCAAAAGTAACCAGCTTGAGAATGTGTACCGAATTAAAAGATAATTTTTATTATCATTAGGCTACTGATGTATTTTTGTTTGTTTGTTCATATTTTTTTTGTTCACCAAACTACCATTTCTTTTTTCTTAAAAGACAATAAAATTTATCTTGTATCTTTTAATTTTCCACATTCTGAGGTGGTTACTACTTAGGATTGTATATTGTTTAGTAGATGTTAAGGTGGTGAAACACATGCAAACTTTGGCGTTACAACATAATCCAACAATATTACAGTATCAAAACTTTTTCTTATGTAACAATTATTTTTATTGTTTTTTTTTTTATTAACTAGATGTTCAGAAATTTGGCTGTCTTAATGGAAGTTGGCATGGTTATAAGGATAATTGTTACCGCCATTATAGCAATCTGTAATTATGGCCCACAGCTGTATCTTTTTGCAGAGGGCTGAGAAATGCTGACCTGGCCAGCATCCATTCACAAGAGGAGGATGAGTTTATTCAGACTATCATTCGATACTATGACGGATGTTCGCGGATTGGTATAAATTCTTGTAAGTAATTGTAACACTGCTAGAGTGCATGCTTTTTTTTAATTTGCTGAATTGAGATCAATATCAAATATTGCAAGACAGAAAGTCATTGATTCTCATCTTAATAAAGACGAGAATTATCACCTAATCATAATTAATTATTTCATTCATTCATTCATTCATTCATACATTCATTCAATCAATCATTGGTTCATTTATTCATTCATTCATTTTTATTTCAGACATTGTCCATAACACATAATAGATACCAGTTCAAGTATATGAAGTACAACAAAGAAAGAAAAGTTAGAAAGCTGAGATTAACCACCGTCCGTGTACAAAACAGAAAGCCACCTATCATGCTTCGAATCACAATGTACATTGATACAAATAGTGGAAACAAGTACATTACAGCTAGTAACCATAATCTATGAGTCAGTGTTACAAGAAGTAGGCCTACAGTATTACTCACCATACTATGGAAAACTAATTTCTAGCACCAATTTCTAATATTGTTTGTGCTTTTTGCGCTTTGACAGAAAAGAGGACTTTGAAATTGTGAGACAAATCTTATCATAGTCAACAATACTGCCATCATATTTGTCAGAAGATTCCTTTTATACAATGGGCAGTGAATCAAAGAACCACATACACACAGAATAGTTATAATCACCGATTTTAAAAGTCTATTGTGCTTTACGTTTTTTTTTTCCCTCTAGCTGACGAGGAACACTGGAGCGATGGAACTTACGTTGACTACAGTGTCATCGAAACTGGTGCAGAAGGTGGGTGCGTTGTATACAGCCAGGAAGATCACGTATTCTCTTGGAAAACTCAACTGTGCGCATCATCACCACATGCGTACGTGTGTAAGGATATGAGAGGTAATATTTATTGTGTTAACTGTCGAGTACTGAATTGTTTCTAACGCATTGGTGTAAACAGTCAAAATTTGACTAATGCTACGAAGAGTTAACAATATAACGCCTTACAACATATTAACTCAAATTCTAACATGTTTACTCTTTTCACAGCATTAATAACAAAAAAAAAGAATTTTCTTTACAGCATTAACGATATTTTTTTACAGCATTAATCCCGTTTACTCTACAGCGTTAACATTTTATCCACAGCATAAAAGAAACTGGAAGTAATTTTTTCACGTATCTGACCATGATTTATGTTAAAGGGTTAACAAAGTTTTATTTCAGCTACCAAGGAATATTTCCTTTCCACTTGTTCTTTGTCTTTATTTCAACGGAATTTGCTGTTTGAGTGTTGGATCAATCGATTACTCACAAGAAGATGGGTAAGTAAACACTCTTATTAATCTGATGTTCTTGTTACTATTTACAATAGATTATTTACGAAACAACAATCATATGCACTACTGAAGGGCCACTCGTCAATAATATTGATATTGATAACAACAATAAACTTATGAATTATATTGTTAGAAAAGTAAACATTAAAAAAAATCAAAAATATTTCTCTGCTAAACGAATAAACGTGTAAGGTTATGCATTATCAACCCATAGTGACAAACGGTATTGATCTAAACAGGATGGGTGCTTAATTGTTTTATTTCGTTTTTTTAATTTAAGGTATTCAAACAAAACATTGTATAAACCAACGCAGCTGTGACTAAAATAAAACGAAAAACACAAAATATGTTCATATCTTGATAAAAAGAAAATATTGTTATTATTATTGTTGTTATTATCTTTATCATTATTATTGTTATTATTATTTTTATATTTATTATTTTTTATATTTATTTATTTATTATTTTTATTATTATTATAGTGTCTGTGTGTATGTGTATTGGTAAATTTTAAAAACAGTGTGGCATACATATAGAGAAATAATATTTTATATATGTATCAGTTATGTTATGTTATATAGAATATTCCTAGGGCTATATATATTTATTATAATATCCATAATTATTATTATTATTCTAATTATTATTAGTATTAGTATTATTAGAGTAGGACTAGTGCCATTTGAGAATTTAAGAATGAATTAATATTTACTTTGATAGTAATATCAACACTAACAAGGCTATTAAAGATGTACCAGTATTGTCTATGCAAAGTACCAACAACTCATTTGAAATTAACATAAAAATTATCTACATGAACATAGAAAGTGTATAAAAAATGTTTAGCCACTGTTTTAGAGTAAATAAATGACAGAAACACTTCCAGTCACTGGAGTGTTTCTTTCCTCGATAATACTTTCCTATAATTTACGTTTTTCTAGTATAAACCATCATATTAACTGCATGCCTACAAAAATAGGGCGCCTAATAGTAGGCCATATTAAAAATAAAAATCAATTAAAACAGAACATGAAAGAATCTTGCAAAACATAAGCCTATTTTGTAAAATTCCAACAATCATGTCACTAAATGCATTGTTTTCTTTATAATGTAATATTGGGTTGTTAATTGCTATTGGATTTTTGGCATGTGTGTATGTTAGCTCGTTACCTTTTTAATATTATCGGTTGCAACTATACTGAGTTGGACTGTCATAATAAATAGAAACAAATCAACAACCTATCGTATTCTTATTATACAAGATACCGTTAAAATACAATTTTACTGTAGTTACGTTATTTTTACAGTAAATTGGATTTCAGTAAAGTTTACGTAAAATAACAGACATTTTTTACTGATAGTAGGATTATAACGGCGAACGTAAAATTACTGAAAAATGTTAATTTTACCCGCGAAGATGAACCGTTATTTAACATCGCAAAGTGTGAGTTCACAGTCTCATCATTGTTATACAAAAATACCGTTAAAATTCATAGTACTTGTTAAAACAATATTTTGTACTGTAAAACTACGCCAGTTTAAAAAAGAACATTACGAACTCCAACGTAATTTAAAGTAAATATTGATTTTGACCTGTTAAATTACGGAAAACAGTAATATGACGACGTAAAATTAACCAGCAAACACATTAAATTTACGAATTCATCGTATATTTACATAGCAATTCCTTTTCTTTATTACTACAATTCTTAACGGTTAAGGTAGGTAAATTTATACCAATTTATAGTTTAAATTTCGAGCTCTGACGTTAAAACACAATGGCGATTTTAACCTGTAGAAAAACGATATGATACCGATAATTTAGGCTACAACAAATCAACAACATCGTATTTTTATTATATAAGATACCGTTAAAATACAATTTTAAGGTAGTTAACGTTATTTTCACAGTAAATTGGATTTCAGTAAACGTAAAATAACAGACACTTTTTTACTAATAGTAGGATTACAACGGCGAACGTAAAATTACTGAAAAATGTTAATTTTACCCGCGAAGATGAACCGTTATTGAACATGGCGAAGTGTGAGTTCACAGTCTTATCATTATTATACAAAAATACCGTTAAAATTCATAGTACTTGTTAAAACAATATTTTGTACTGTAAAATTACGCCAGTTTATAAATGAACATTTTACGAACTCCAACGTTAATTAACGTAAATGTTGATTTTGACCTGTTAAGTTACGGAAAACAGTAATATGACGACGTAATTTAACCGCCAAACACATTGAATTTACGAATTCACCGTATAGGCCTATTTACATAAAAATACACGGACGATTTTTTAACCTGTAGAAAAACAATATGATACCGGAAATTTACAACAAAACACTAATCTATCGTATTATTATATAAAAAATACCGTAAAAATACAATCACACGGTAGTGACCCTTATTTTTACAGTAAATTTAATTACGGTAAACGAAAAATTACTGACATTTTTTACAATGTAGTAAACACGAGCGTTGGTACTGTGTATGCCAGTCTACAACAAGTGTCGCCTAAATGTCATAATTAGCACGCTGAAATAGGCTAGTAAATAAGTTTAACTGGGTTCGTAAATAATATTGGCCTCAAAATATTGTGGCTGAGACATGGGCCGATTAAACGTAGAAATAGGAAACCTAGAAATATAGTAAAAACGCTGAATAGTTATACTCGAGCGTCGCCACATGTGGACGTTGGTACGTGTAGGTTAGTCTACAAACGTCGCCTAAAGTAATTGATTTTACCCG
>NW_022684560.1:116493-118450 GCF_011630105.1 Anneissia japonica | reverse complement strand
GGAACCTAGAAATATAGTAAAAACGCTGAATAGTTATACTCGAGCGTCGCCACATGCGGACGTTGGTACGTGTAGGTTAGTCTGCAAACGTCGCCTAAAGTAATTGATTTTACCCGGCAGAACGAAAGAAGGAAACTCCGCTTTTCAGTCGTCTTAGGCCATTGTTTTTTGACAAACAATGACCTTTCAGAGGTCAAATTGCTGTTAAGAATATGAATTGGCTGCTTCGCAGCAATTATAACAATTTTCAATAACAATAACAATATCTATGATAATAAATAATAAATATAATTGCAATGATAATGTCCATGAAGGTGATAATAACAATCACAATGGTGGTGACATACAATAATAACCATAATTATATTAAAAATATTAATTATCTTCTTATCGTGTCCACTGTGTGGTGGTGATTGAATTGGCGACGAGGACGCTTTTACCAAACCCCACAATATTATTAATCATAATTATCAGTATTTTTATAGTATAGCTTATATTACAGCAAACTGTAAATTAACAAGAATTTTAAGAAACTATTGAAATGTCCTTTCTACAACATTCAGTAAATATAAAGTATATTGTCGTACACAAACAACAAGCGTGATAAAAACGTGGACAAAGTTTGTAAGGTACAACACAACTGTTGTTAATTAACAAAAAAAAGTACAAGGAGCTATGCAAAATCATAAAAGTCGGTGTATTTTTGTATACCTACAACAAAGTAAATATACGATGTTTTGTTGTGTATTAACACGAAAAGGCCAGTACAGAAAATAATATATTAATTTACAACATTCATGTTGATTTGCTACATAATATGATCGGATTTTTACATAAACTTTTAATAGTGCAAGAACGGTGTGTAAGTAGAGGCCATTTTCTCACAAATAGTGCCAAACGTGTGTTGACAATATCTCGTACTAGGGGAGTTGTGTTTTGCGATTCATTAACTGTGATCTGCATAGCCTAGTGTTAGTCCAAGGACATTTTATTCATGTCCGATAAAACAATATACCAGTTTAAAACAAAACACTACATAATGATTAGTCTTACTCAAACACGTTTACATTAAAACAAAATATGAATAAACATGGCTATTTATGGTATTAAATTACCAAAAACAAATATATTTAATGCGTTATATGCGTTGTATACAGATGACGTAACGTGACCGTAATATGCCTGCAGGGTTATGTACAATACTTACATATCTGATGAAATGCCAGCGGACTAGCCTTTCCAACAAGTAATACACCGTCGACCACAGTAAGAACCTTTACTGTGAAACTGTATTCCGTGTTGTAGTTCATATCTGCGCACGTTATGCTCGTTTCGGTGCCTACTGTAACATTTAGAACAACTAAATCGCTGGTATCATTAGTTGGCCAAAATTCCAACCGATAACTGTCAACGGTTCCAAAGCCGTAGTCATTGTAAAAATTCCAGATCGACCAACTAATATTGAAATAATTCGCAAACATTTTGATGAGTGGAGCATTGCTTATAGACTTGCCACAAGTCTCTTATTTTTTTATTATTTTTCCCATTCTGGACAGCGCCACCAACGAGAAAGTTAATTTAGAGATAGACGGAATAAGCGACTTGTAAAACACTGAATGCAGGCGCATGGGCGAACCGAAATAAACAATTTCAACCAATCAAATGTTCATATTTTTGAAGCCACGAAACTGAGTCACTCGCGTCGATTAGTTAGGCATGACTAAATTTAAATAGTCCTCCCTAATAAAACGGGCCTAAAATATTTAGAATAGACCATAGTAAGACTAATTTTGGCAATGGCAAAAACAATTAAGCTTAGACTAGATGGCATGTATTTTCGATGGCATACCATACAAATACAACAAAACTTTCCAGGAGGATGGATCAGGACTCGTCTGGAGTCAGGAGTAGGCCTACCCTAGACTAGTAGAGGCTTGGCGTATTTTTAAGTTCTTAC
>NW_022684560.1:109769-116242 GCF_011630105.1 Anneissia japonica | reverse complement strand
CCTAGACTAGTAGAGGCTTGGCGTATTTTTAAGTTCTTACTTACAGAGGCCTACCTTTCAATATTCTACCCTAAAGGCCTAAATCTGTGTAGCAGCTAGCGGTGAACAAGGTTCCTATAGCCTACGGTTATCAGTCCATGTCGTTCTCAGCAGGCCAGAACTATACTAACTGTTTTAATTCAAGTATAGGTAGCCAAAAGGCATGGTTCTTGTTCTAGTCGAGACATCTGCATCTTCAATTTTGAAAGTTTACCAAGATTGATTAATATGCATGAAGTTAGCCAGTCACGTGATTTACAAAATCAGTCATGCATACGATATCCCACATCAAATTTTATGTGGGAAATCGTACGCATGAATCGTTTGCCCAGGCCCTAATTCGAAAAAAAAAAGAAATCGAGTATGGGACGCCAATTAAATTAGGTATGGCGCGCACTAAGTTCAATAAAGAGTGAGTAACCTAAAATTAGGGCCTGGAACCCAGGCTACATTGTTTAGAGCTGGAAGATCTGGATCTAGAAAATAATAGTTGATTTTAAATATTCTATTTTTAATAATACATAATTCAAAGAATTAACAAAATCTACATATTCTTGCTTTTTCAATTTGAGGACAAGTGATGTAACAACAAAATACATATATTGAATTGGTTATAACAACTTTCAATAACAATAACAATATCTATGATAATGAATAATAAATATAATTGAAATGATAATGTCCATGAAGGCGGTAATGACGATCACAATGGTGGTGACATACAGTAATAATAATCCTAATTATATTAACAATATTAATTATCTTCTTATTGTGTCCACTGCGTGGTGGTGGTTGAATTGGCACTAACTAGGCGGCGACGAGGACGCTTTTACCTTGACCCCATAATTATATTTTATCATAATTCAATATTGATTTATTAGTATAGCTTATATAATTTTATAGTTGATTGTTGTTGATCTGAGTTGAAGAAATGTTTTGGCGAGGTAGTATAAAGAATTAAATATATGTATATGAATAATGATCTATATAAATAAATATGTCGTTCTTATACAGCGCTTTATGCCTTTACAAGGTCTCTAAGCGCTTCACATTACTACCCCGGTCATTGGATCAAACACATATGGAACACATTGAAACACCAAATTAAATTATATTATCAATCCATAAATTGCAGCTAGTAATCAGCGCAGGTTGTGTTGGAACCTACCAGGTATCCACTTGTACTCCTGGGTGGAGAGAGGCAACCGTAGATAAAGTGCCTTGCCCAAGGGCACAAGCGATTTGCACAGCCAGAGTTTCGAACCCCGACCTCAAGGTTGGAGTCCAAGCCACAACCGGTGCGCCAACCACTCCTACGAAATAAATAAATAATTGTCTTAAAATATTAAGGCCGGTGTTACCAAGGAAATAAAGGAGGTATACCTTCTAGGTGTTATAATACTTACATATCTCAACTGCCAGTGGACTAGGTTTTCCAACCACTAACACACCATCAACCTCAGTAACAACCTTTACTGTAAAACTATATTCTGTGTTATAGTTCATTTGTGCCCGCGATATATTCATTTCCGTGTCCATTGTGGTATTTAAAACAACTGAATCACTGATGTGACTATCTGGCCAGAATTCCAGCTGGTAACTGTTGACGGTTCCACGGCCGTAATCATTGTCCAGACTCCAGATTGACCAACTAATCTCGACATTACAGGTATTTAGAAACATTCTCACATGTGGAGCATCACTCAGGACGGGAAGAACTGGATATAAATATGTTAAACATTATAAATACTAAAATATTGTACTTATGTTAAAAATAAATGTGATATGTCCATAGAGGTGTAAAACAAAATCACCATTTTCGTGACAAATGATATGCTTCTTGGCCAATGGCGGCGCCAGCGGTGGGGGGGGGGGGGCAGGGACCGAAAACAAAAATAGGCCTAGTTTTTCCATCTCAGCCATTTCCGGCCACCTAGAAGTCCCAATTTTTTAAAGTCAATAAACATAATAAAGGTGCCGTTAACAAAGACGAATTAGCCCATGAGCCATGTCACATTGTCTACCAACTACTTGAAGGAGCTATTTAGCATCCTTACATTTACTATATCAATGGTATAATTTCTGTCTAACCTTGCTGGCATCCTAATCCGGCCCATCCGTCTTCACAAACATTACCATATCATGGCAATTTCCATTATGTCGATCACATTTCGACGAGCTTCGGCAATGACATATTTTGGTGCATTGTGGGCCATAAAATCCATCAGGGCACTCAACATTCTGATCCCTCTCTGATAAGGTAAACCGAAATTCAACATACAATTAATTAAATAATTCATTCATTCATTTATTCATTCATTAGTAACGATAACGAGAATGATAACAAAAACAGCAACAACAACATCAACAGCAAGAAGTTATTCATAACTATAAAAATAATGACAATAATATCATGAAAAACAAAAGAGCAAACTTATTAAATTGATTTTTTTACAAACCTAGACAATGCGTTCCAGTGTAACCAGAAAGACAAGTGGCGCCTTCGTTACAACCCTCCGATGGCCTACATTCAGTACAGTTACAGTGACAATCAAGAAGGCATCCGGGTCCATACTTGCCAGTGTTTATTGCGTCGCATTCTAAGTCACATCAATGAGAATATATTTCCAAATTAAATTTTGAAATCACAAACATAATCTTCATGTATTTAAATATGATCTATTTAGATGCTTGTGTGATTTGTTCTATATAATAAAACGCCAATAGCAGGCTTTTCTTTATATATATTTTTTTCTTTTTGATGTTTTAGGATAATGAAGGGATAAGTGGATGGACAGAGGGTAACTAGGTAGATAGATGTATATGTAATTGGATAGATAGATAAAGCGGTGAATGGGATAGATGGTTGGATGGATTGATTGATGGATGGATGGATGGATTGATAAGTAAATGGATGAGTGGATTGATAGATAGGTGGGCGGATAGGTAGGATGATGGATAAATGTATAGCTGGATCGATGAATAGGTGGATAGTTGGAAGGCTGGAAAAATAGATAGCTAAATGGATGAAGGATGAATCGATGAATGAATGAGTGAATGGATGGATGCTTGTTTGTTTGATTTATTTATTTATTGAATATATAAACGTTTTTTTGCGTTTAAGCTGTTGTAATACTGTAATAAATAATATACTAATAATAAATGATGACGTAATTGATGACAATTCAAATAAATGCTGTAAAAGTTACTTCTGCTGCAATCAAGACCCTCGTATCCAGACATACACGAGCAACCGACAGGGTCAGGTGGACAAAAAAGTTAAATTTACACTTTTTAGAACCTCCACATACAATATTGCAATCACGTCCAAAATTATTATGACCACACGCTATGAAAAAAAAAAAAAAAAAAACAGCGTTAGAGTTTAAGATGTTTTCATTCAATGGCATAAACTGTCATATTAGGCTCACATTTTTATAGTATATTCAGTAACGTAAAGCCTTAAGATTATCACTGTGTACTTGAAATTCGATTAAGAATAACACGTAAAAATAGTTCGTTTATTGATAACATGCCATATGTTTTCTTAAACGCGAAACGGAAATAAAATATTGGTAGATTGATTACTAATCCCATTATAGCATACAGGGCAGTCAATTTTACAATCTGGAGGTAGACACTTCCCACGAGGACAATCTAATGCAATTGTTTGGAAAATAAACTAGTTACATGTATGTCTTTATTTGAACAAACACAAGGTATATTTACAAACAAATTCAATGCAAAATACACTGAATAGTAACATATACCACACCATCGCCACCCAGGGGTGGCGCCAAGTCACTGTGTAACAGTAATTGGTAATTTACATAAACGGTATGAGCCAAGTAGATGTGAAAAATCTCTATGAGGACGGTTAAAGTAATTTTCCACTCCACACATGACACCACCCCCCCCCCCCCCACAAAAAAAAAAAACGAAAAAAAAAACAAACAAACAAACACACGCACAAGAGCGGTGTACATCGATAGATATGGCAAGCCAGTTTTTGACACCCCAGTTATTGTGAAACTGTAGAAAAAGATGCTTAAACTGAAATTTACCTCTAACAATTACTTGTAATATAGCGTGTTGCCTTTGTTTCGTTGTCCTTTTGGATAACACTCGTAAATACCAGCGTCTTTTTTTCCGAACGTTTTCAAATTTCGCGGTGGTTAACCCTTCCCACTCTATGATATCGGATCCTCCATCTTTCTTCCATTGTAAGCTACTGACATTTGCTATCATGAGCCATCATTACCAGTTTAACTGTGTCGCCAATACTGGTTGTAATAGTTCGTTGCTCTGGTACAATGGTGCCTAGAAAAGAAACGAAAAAGCGAACATGGGATTATTTTTTCATTTGAGATCCCTTTAGTTTAGTGTAAAGTTAGCAGGAAAACTTTGCTTGGCAGTGACAGTACATATTATTTGATTGATATAGGAGATTTGTTGTTTTTATAAGGTTAAAAATTAAGACGGATTGCCTATGTCATAAATGTATGCATAGAGGATCGAGATTAACATTTACATTTAAAATACTGATTTCGTGTCTTTCTTTACAAATCAAAGTTTATTATTACATCCTTTAGTTCTTAACTAGCAATATTATGACCAATTAAAAAATATAAATTATGCAATTGTAGATATAATATACACACGGCGCACACCAACCTTCTTCCCCGTCACACACACACACACACACACCACCTCACCCCATCACACCTACCCACCCACCCATAGACACAGACACATACGCACCCCCCCCCCCCACACACACCTAACTAGTTTTACTTATTTGGCACCCGATTCTGCAATCAGTTAGTACATAATTAATTTTTAACTGGGGAGAAGTAATGCAATTGACTATCTGTTAACTTTCATCATTGGTCAATAACGATCTCCGTTAGCAACTAGTCACTTCCTTCTCCCCAGTACTAATTAAAGGACTCGAATGATGGTGTCCCTATTGCCCGAATAATGGGTTTCTAGTGCTTGAAACAAATCTTATTATCAAATAAATAAAATATTTGTATAAAATTAAAATATATTGTTAACTAGTTTATAAATATATACTGCTTTTCAATGTATTTTTAAATCATCAACAAACGGAAAATTGACTTTTGCTGGGCACAGCGATACATAGTATACGTACAGTATAGCATCATGTAGTATGAATGGTCGTGTTAAAATATAAAACTACAGTATACAGGTAGGCCTAGAATGCTAACTTCTCCAAAAACCTTCAACAACACAGTCAACAAGAAGGGTGTTTTGTCAAGCTCTATTCAGCCTACCTAGTTTAGGCCTCTACAGGTCAGTGGCCTAGGCGTACTAGGACAGAGTATTTACGAAACAGGACGGTAGAGGGACGACGACGGACTACCGATGTTCACTGATGCGTGAAATCCAGCCTGTCGTGCTCATTCTATTCTCGTGTACTGATCGAGGAATCGTCCCGACGATGATCGAGCGACCAGCAGCCTCGACAATATAAGTTAGTGAGAAGTCGTGAGTTTTTGTGATCGTTTACGTACGCAGTAATAGAGAGAGGGTTTAGTCGTCGTTAGTTCAATCACGGAGGAATAATTCAATTGAATTAATATCAGTTTGTTGATAGTTAGGCCTACACCTATGGCTAATTGGGTGAATATCTCATCATCATTCAGCCAGAGTACATGAAGCATATTGGCATGGTAAAAAATATCAGCATTAGTGGTTTTTTAAGAAACATTAATGTCTGATTTTTTTTTGTACCATACAAACTAGTCGACAGGAAGTTTTTACGCATCTGGTTTATATTGCAGCACTGTATTACAATGTGCATGCCAAATTTATAATAAATAAATAATATTTTTAGAAGTTTTAGAAGTGTTACTTGCAAAATATCTTTAATACTAATCAATGTTATTATAAGTTTTTTGTTTTAAAACCGTGTAGGCCTAATCCCATTCAATAGTAATACTTTTGGAGCAAATATGTGACCCAGATTTATAAAACAACTTGTGGGGATTAATATTGAAATATATAATGCACGAAATTTATAATACAGTATGAAAATGTGGCTGAATATATACAGGAACAACTATTTTAATGTATGGCTTTCTACAGTCTGGTGTAAAGTTAGTCTTATGAATTTGGTTATTTTGTAATAACCAAATTGTCTGCATGCTTTTAAACGTTCGCTGACCAATTTGGTATTGCAATTTAAAAGAAAACTCCGATTTTGTTGTTGTACACTATTATTTGTTTAGTATTTTGAAATATTTATATAGTTGAACTTGCCTATGTCGAATCCAAAATTCCATTGAGAAATTGTTTGACTTTAACAAAATTGACTTGCACTTACAGTAATGGAAAACAACAATTCGGCATGTAAAATTAGATTGACTTAGAAATTATGGCAAAGTCGTCTTAGGCAAGTTTAACTGATT
>NW_022684560.1:101862-109760 GCF_011630105.1 Anneissia japonica | reverse complement strand
GACACACTATTTGTTATCAAAATATTAAATGTATCGAATTACAGTTAGTTTTACACTAATGTAAAGAATATGATAGAACAAGTTAAATTTATTTACTGTACACACAACTCCAAATCACAGAGCTCCAAATTTTAAAATTTGTGACGCGAGTGGGAAAGACACAAGAATATTGCATTTGGAACATACTGTACTTAACAACAAAATGTTCGTGAAATCAATTTGGCTGGCCTATTCGCAACTGGCCTATCCACATCAATAGCAACAATTTCTATTACAGACTAGGCCTGGAAGGTTACACACAATTGGCTGGTGTAGTTACAGAAACTGTAGATATTGCAATCAATGATTTCTGTATCTGTATCATCATGTACAAACACAAGAAGGCTGGTTGTCGCGTACGTCGGTCAGGTTGAGGTGTGTAACAATTAAATATTGTAATGAGCTTTAGTCGTTAATTTATGAACATTAATGAGTCCAAAACAGCTTTAAATTATTTTATATTAGGCGACATCCGAATATTCTCACTCAAGCAATTCCTGTATCTATAGCATCAAAATACCCAGGGTAGTCTTCAGTCCCTAATCGACCACAGAGTGCAAGATGGGATGACCCTTCTGTCCGATTTCTTTAGCCTGTTACACCTACCAAATGAATCCATCGATATCCAACATGTCGACATTTCCTATTAGAGAAGTTCAATAAGAAAGTTAAAACAGACCAGTTAAAACATTTAGAGTGACTATTCTTACACCATTCAAAAGAAGTGCTGGACAAGATCGATAATTGTGACAGAGCAAAATGTGTTAAAGATAAAGTATCTAAGAAAAGTCTTCTCCACAAGTATGACCCAGTCTTAGCTGACGATGGAATTATTCGTATCGGAGACCGGCTTGAGAGAGCTGATATACCCTATGAATGTAAACACCAAGCGGTCTTACCAAAAGATACTCCTATCGCAAGACTTATTAATAAAGAAGCGCACAAAGCTACTGGACACTTTGGGAAAAATGCTATATTAGCAAACGTCCGACACGCCTTTTGGATATTTGATGCTAGTCAACTCTGCAAGAAAGTAAGCAGATAATGTGTAACCTGTCGTCGGTACCAGGCAAAGCCATGTACAGTAGTCAGTTTATGGCTAATTTATCGAAGACTCGGACAGAGTCAGACTTATAACCCTTCACCAATACAGACATGCATTATTTTGGTCCACTTCTTGTCCGAAATGGAAGATCTGAAGCCAAAAGATATGGCGTAATTTTTACATGCTTTTCATCTAGAGCTGTCCATCTAGAAGTAGCTCAGACGTTAGACACAGACTCTTGTATTAATGCAATCCGTCGATTTGTTGCAAGAAGAGGTCCTGTGAAATCTATAAAATCAGACAATGGTTCTAATATAGTTGGAACAGAAAGAATCCTGAAACAAGGAGTAATTGATTTAAATCAGAAAAAATCATTGATGCTCTTTGTGTTGTAGGAATCGAGTGGAAGTTCAATCCTCCAACGGTGTCCCACTTTGGTAGGGGCTTGGGAAACGTTGATTCGCACCACAAGGAAAATCTTGTACAGTTTAATGATATATCAACCTTGAAGCTTAGATGATGAAACGCTAAATACTTTTTTCTGCGAAGCAGAAAACATCATGAACAATAGACCCTTGAGAGTAACACCAACAGACCCGTTGGATATGTCACCATTGACACCAAATATGTTGCTGAGTCTAAGAACGGAAGTTCTAATACCCCCAGGTGTGTTTGAACCAAACGACATGTATTCATGACGACGTTGGCGACAAGCGCAATATTTCGTTGATGTATTTTGGCATCGCTGGCGAAAAGAGTATTTTGTGAGTTTGCAGAAGCGCCAAAAGTGGCAGAGACCAGAACGAAATGTTCAAGTTGGAGATATTGTTTTAATTGTAGATAAGTCAACGATGAGAAATTGTTGGTTAGATAAGAGAGGACTTGTCAGATCCTGTAATGTAAAAACGAAATCTTCGATGTTTGAAAGACCAATTCCTAAAATGTTTGTATTAGTTGAAGCAGCAGAAAGCAGTGAATAATTGGACATTTCAGAACATTAATAAATAAGAACACATAATGATATTTAACTCATTCAAAGTGCATTTAATTAAATTGCAATTCAAGCTAAGTTTTATACTAACTGAGAAAGAGCATTTTTATTTTGAAATTTGGATGTTTATGAAACGTTTGTTTGTAATGTTTAAATAGGTGAACTTTAATTTCTAACGAGGTGTAAGTAAGCTTTGATTTGGAACTATTGTTATAATATGAGTTATGGCACACCCCAATTGAGGGCCAGAATGTAGGTTCCAAATCCCTATTTTTTAGTTATTTATATTCTTTAACCTATTTTTGTAAAGTCAAGCATATCCTGATATGCATTTTTCTACAGCATGAGTATAACTTGCTTATCATGAACTGAGCTTGCCAGCTTCTTAGTTACGGGTTACTTGCTTAGTTACCGTGGTTAACCAAGGCTACAGCAATAAATGGGAGTACTGAGCCTTAAATGGAAGTGTCCATATTATAAGTTGATCACAGTATATATGAAGGCTGTTGTTTTAAGTTAAAGTATTGATTTAAAGCTGTAATTAGTCCTTGTAAGAAGGCTCTACCTTTGGTGAGACGCTTTGATTAGTTTGATTTTACTTGCTAGGCTTTATGATTGATTACCGGTATTTGTTCTGCTGTTCACAGTAGGCCTAGGCCCAGTATGTTTCTTAGACTATCATTGGAATTCCTATGCATTCCTCAGAGTATAGATTACAGTTGACATTGTTACTAGTACATGTATCCTATGCCTAGTTAATCTAAATGAGAATAAATTCATATTATTTAGGACTGCATTTTGTATTCTTGAGTTAGGCTTGATATTTCATCTGAAAATTTGTTTGTTTCTTTAACTGTTTCAGTTAATCGGACTGACGGTTTATAGTTGAACAGTGTTTGATTGGTTCTCAAGAAATAAAGAAACATAGAAACCGTACCGCATTAGCAAGTGGCTAATTACAATACCGTCAAGATGGACTTTGGGGAAACAGCTTGTACTTCAAAAAATGCAAGAACACATATCTATAGAAGCTACTAATAACAGCAGCTGTGGATCCATTTAGAGATGCCACATCAATTATCAATGCTGAGAATTTTGGTTTTGTAAGAAGTGCCAGATCCCTGCACGTGTGGCAAATGTGCTCGCAAGAATTCGTGTAGAAGAGGTAGAATAAAGTGTTGCAAGTACTGTAAATAATAATATTAATAATAATAATAATAATAATAATAATAATAATAATAATAATAATAATAATAATAATAATAATAATGTTATATTTATATAGCGCATAATGCTGGAGCCTCTATACGCTTCACATAAACAGAAAAAATAGAAAAAAAAACCCCACAAAAACTAAAACACGAAATAACCTAAAACTAACCAAGACCGCCAAGAAAGTGAAAAACCATCACCACCGGCAATTTAAGGTGCAAGACCGGCCAGTACATTATAAACAGCATGCCATAATGGTGTTGTTATCTAGCTGCCTATGACAAAAACCAAAAATAAAAAACAAACAGGAAAAAAAAATAGAGTGCACCAAAAAGGTGCGTCTTCAAAGCAAACTTAAAGGAAGAAACTGTTGCAGAGGATCTCATATCGCAAGATAGCGTGTTCCAAAGTTGTTCCGAAGCAACAGAGTGTTGCACTCATAATTACTATTTGGAGTAGTCAAGATTTAACAAGATAAAATAACAACGCATGTAACTGCTTCAACTGTTTATTATCAAGTGTCAAGAAAAACGGAAATGACATAAGTTGACCTATTTACAAACTCTAGGTGGCGGTAATGTATGACACAGTGGAACATGCGATATTATTAACTATAGAGGTCGCTACGTGATGGTGAAGTTTATAATCTAACACAGAAAACCTTTTATCACCATATGTAGATGTTGATGTTCTCAGAGTTTGCAGTCTAAGTTGAGATGATGACCTAAAACTGCTAGCTGAGTGATGAGGGTTGACCAGTTGTGTAATGTATGCAGGAGTTGTTA
The DNA here is from genome assembly GCF_011630105.1 of Anneissia japonica. Lineage (NCBI taxonomy): Eukaryota > Metazoa > Echinodermata > Crinoidea > Comatulida > Comatulidae > Anneissia > Anneissia japonica. The sequence continues at coordinate 105,688 of NW_022684560.1, read as the reverse complement.
ATTGAAGAGCTTTGAAAGTGGGCAGCAGTATCTTGAAGATAAGCCTCTTCTCAATGGGCAGTCAGTGAAGGTCATTGGGGATTGGGGTTATGTGAGCAAATTGTTTACTGCGTGTTACAATGCGAGCTGCTGTGTTCTGTATCCGCTGTAGTTTAGCAATTTCAGACCTAGGTAATCCATACAAGAGACTGTTACACCAATCCAGGCGTGAGGTAATGAAGGCATGTACCAGTCTGACTGTTGTTCCTCTATCAAGGTACTTTCTAATGCTGCCTATTTTCCTGATTCCTGAATATGATGCTTTACAGATGTTTTTAATGTGCTGCTTAAATTGCATTGATGAATCGAATACAGCACCCAAGTTCCTGACTTCTGCCTTGACATCAATAGCAGTGGAACCAATCATAACAGTGCTTATGGGACTATAGTTTGAGAATTTGGAAACAAAATGGATTACCTCAGTCTTTGATTTGTTCAGTAGAAGATTGTTAGCTACAGCCGAAGATTGAACATCAAGAATACAAGAGGACAACTTGGTTACTGCAAGCGATCTGTCAGATGATTTGAACTGGTAGTATAACTGTACATCATCTGGATAAAGCATGACCCTGAATCCATGAGCTTTGATAATATTTTCCAGAGGTGTGGTGAATATGACAAACAACAGTGGTCCTAAGACCGAACCCTGCGGGACAGTCTTGTTTCCTTTCATGAGATAACACACCCTGAATAACAACTGAATATTTTTGTTCGGTCAGGTATGATTTGAACCAGTTATAGGCGCTTCCGCGAACCCCAAACAGGAGCTTAAGACGTTTAAGAAGATTAAAATGATCTATTGTATCGAATGCAGATGAAAAATCTAGTAAAGCAAGAAGAACCTCATCTCGCTTATCAAGAGCTGACATGACATCCTCTTTTACCCTCAGTAGAGCTGTTTCAACACTATGGCCAGGGCGATAGACAGATTGTGTTGGTAGAGATGAGCTTGAAGCTGAAAGGCAACAACTCTCTCTAGAAGCTTGGCCAAAACGGGTAGATAACAAATCGGTCTAAAATTTGAGAATAGCTCGGGGTCCAACCCTTGCTTTTTAAGAATAGGTGTCACATTGGCAAACTTGAAGCATGTTGGAAAAATGCCAGAAGTCAAGGATTGATAATTGTGGTAACAGTGGGCAAACAAATATGCAGATACTTCTTAGTGAATGGTGTAGGAAGGGGATCCAGATTAGATGATTTATTGTTTAAAGAAAAGATAATATCATTAACATCACTTTGTGAAATTTCTTCAAAGGCAGCCAAGGCAGTGATGGCAGAAAAGCGATCTTCTTGTCTTCCAAGGCTATCAGAAGACTGAACATGTTTGCTTAGCTTTTCTCGGATATGTACTTCTAATTTTGTTATGAAAAAACTTAGCGAATTGTTCAGTGAGACTACACAGGCTGCTGTGAGTTGGCAGGAAACTTCTTTGTTTGCCTAAAGTGAGATCATTAACAAGATGAAAGAGCTTTCGATCTGGACACTTACTGACTAACTCAATGTAGTAGTCATCTTTAGATCTGGCTAGAAGCATGTTGTAATCTTTACACTTCTGCTGGTACTCAATTTTATGATGAACGGAGCCCGAGTGAAGATATTTGTGCCTCCTTTCACGTTTCAGGGAACGTAAATCAACAGTGTACCAAGGTGCTTTAGGGCGCAGAACAACTTTCTTGGTGATAACTGGAGCATGGTCATCTAAGACTTTACGCGAGGTAGAATTGTAAAAACATGTCAGATTGTTAACATCCTTAACCTCATCAAGTTGATGTACAGATTTCTGCAGATTATCAGCAAAATCCTCGGGTTCAATGCTGTGCAGTCTTCGTTGAGAAAGCATCTCGGTTGTAAAGTCGGTCTTTGTATCAATATTGAAGAGACAATTGATGCGTGATCTGATGGCAGATCCCACTGAATGGTAGGTTTACTTTGAAGTACGTTGTCATGGCTCAAGGTCAGGATAAGATCAAGTGTGTGATTGTGGTTGTGGGTGGGACTACATACCATCTGGAAAAGGTTGAAAGAAGTTAACAGATCTCTAAAAGCAATTACATTAGCACCATCTTCCTTATCAACTTGAAAGTTAAAATCACCAACGATGATAGTCTTCATGGTAGAAGAAATTACGGTTTCCATGAGGGATGCAAAGTCGCTCAGAAACATTGGAACAGTAAGTTTATTTTTCCTGGATAGGGGAGGCCTTTAAATATTGATGAGCCTAATGGTAGATGTTGTTGAGATACTTAGGTCCTGATATTCAAAAGATTTGAAGTTAGTTGGATCATTTACCTTGACTTCAAAAGTGGACATTAGCAGGACACCAACGCCACCACCTCGATGACTGAATTTTCGATGCAAGAAATCAAAGTTTGGTAACAATCTCTTGAAATCACTGAGGACACGCCCATCAGTGTTAGTCCCCGTCAACCAAGTTACAGTGATAGCTACCTTGTTATCCTCTACAAAATCGCAGAGATAAGCAGCCTTATTTCGTACTGATCGTGCATTCCATAGAGCAAGTTTAACGAAAGAAATCTTGGTATCTTCAGGAGAAAGTGCGGTAATGTTGCAGTAATGAACACCACGCGTGAATCGGCTGGCACTGCAATGCTTAACTTTATGCTTAGTAATGCGTTTGTTTACATGCCTACCTGCCCTACAACCCCGTCTAATTTTAGCAATATTTAGTTCCTTGATTCATTGAAAAACAGATAATCTAAGAAGGTAAGGCCTATTTAGACTAAATAACTCAGTTCTGTTACAACAGTACTTTCCAGATAAGAAGTGAGCAACTGATCTAAACCCTAGGCCCAATGGCCATGGGGAATTCAACAGACTGCAAATGGTCATGAGGCTGCTTTTGCTGCTGTGGGGCTATTGTTCTAAAACCACAAAAGACTAAAGTCACTAACAGCCTAGCCTAATAGATCAAAATGTTGACAAAAGGCATAAAAACCGTCAATAACAATGAAAGAACTGTGAAATAGAATTCTCAATTCTCGAGAAAAGCCAGGCAAAACAAACTGTTGAAGCAAAAACTTAAAAATGTGGAATTAACACATATCAATCAGAGCACAATCAAAGGTGGTGATTGTTGTAAAAACCCAATCACTGAGTAAATGCTGCTGATTTATGGAAATACAATTTATTGTTAATTTCTAATAAAATCACAACTTCTAAACAATATGACATAAAATTCAATATATTTGACCTATTAATATGAAGTTACATACAACTAAGTGACCTGCCAGGTCAAAAGTCAAAACTGTAGTCTAGGTGCCTTCAAAAATTTGAACCGAAAGTGAGTAAAACTAATTATACATGAATAATTTAAGACCGAAACCAAGTTTTAATTAAGAGCGTGGTCATTTTTAAGCTGTTCGGCCCGGATGCGATTTTTTTTCCGTACGAAACATTTACATGAAACTCCACTCGGGCTGTCTCGGCTGAATCGACCCGAAAATCTCATTGCAGAATTCAGGAGGTCAAAAGGTCATCAACAGATAAACGTCTACAGAACAACCAACTTCTGAGAGAACGTCGCTGTCTGATTTTTAAAAATACATTGATGTTACCATGTTAATACCAATGGGTCGTTTAAAAGGACATATAATATTTGATTAAGCTGCACGAGTAATGAAAAGTATTTTTTAACTTGAGTTACATATTATGACAATTTTAATTTTTTAGTTAGGCCTGGGTTTTGCAAAATTACAAGTAGGCCTACTAAAAACGCTTTCTGGGAAAAGCACAAAGAGTAAGGAAAAGCGCATTTTTCTTCATCACT